>NC_034613.1:72579551-72602989 GCF_900095145.1 Mus pahari | reverse complement strand
TCTCTCTCTCCCTCTCTTTCCTTCGCTCTCTCTCTTTCTTTCTTTCGTTTCTTCCTGTCTCTCTCTCTCTTTCTTTCTTTCTTTTCTTTCTTCCTGTGTGTAGATGTGTCTGAAAGTCAAAGGAAAACTTGTGGCAGTTGGTTCTGTTTTTGCACCAATGTATATCCTGGGGATTTAACTCAGGCCATCAGATTTTGTGGCAAACATCTTTACCAACTGAAACATCATGTTGACCTAGCTCACAGAAACTTTTAGAAATTGTTCTTGTGCTCTCATATCCTGCTTCATATGGTTACAATGACAATTCAATAGAACCATACAGTAAAAATGCTTTACAAAGTATCAAGAATTATATGAATAGAAGACAGTCTTATCAAGGGATTTAAGAAACTCAACCATTTAGTGTATTTCACTAATATGTTTTGATAATCATTTGTTTTCTTATCACCACTCCTTTAATGTTATTTGTTAGGAATAAAGTACCTTTTTATATTAGGTTATATACATAGTCCAATTTTTACCTACATGTCAACATCTTTTCCCTTTATATTTCTGCTAAACCTCTCTCCCGAGCTCCAAATAGATTTATCTTTGTATTTGGACATACCATGGGAACCCTAAACTGAACAAGTACAGGCATTAAGTCTTCAGTATCCTCTAATCTGTTTTCTCCTTAGTCTATCACCTAAGTAAATACACAGGAAGTTATTCAAACAAGCAAGCAAGAAAACAAACAAACACCCAGGAGCTAGCTGTAATCTTCTATTCATGACATTTGAATCATAATCAAACAATGTAGAACTTTACTGACAAAATACCCTTCAACCTAGTGTTGCTACTTTTAGGAGGATCTTTCTTAGATAACGAAACCTTTCCTACTACTTTTCATTGCCTGTAAAATATCTATTACTATTTATACTGATATAATAATACTATTTTATTAGTTATTTACTCTTTGTAGATGTATTTTACATTTCTTGAAAATTTTATTTATTTATTTTTTTGAGACAGGCTCTCAAGTCCTGGTTGGTCTAGAGCACATTATACAGGTCAGGCTGCTTAAATTCCTAGAGGTCCACCTACTTCTGTCTTCTGTATGCCAGCATTAAAGATGTGTGACATCATGGCCAGCCATATTCAAAAATACTTAAAATGCAGTAGGATGCACAAACACAGTCACACAGACACACACATACTCACATACCCACACACATACACACATACCCACACACCCACACACATACTCACACACCCACACACATAAACACCCCCCACACACACACACACAAGTAGGACAATGACTTGGGAAGAAAACAATTGGGCAAGGGAAAAGGGATGAGAAGATGGTGTGGAGGTCTTGAATCAAAGAGCATTAAATGAACTATGAAATCGTGAAAGAATAAGCAAATTAAAAGAAAGAATTCCTACTTCTTATTTTGTGTGAAGCAATGTATAACACATTGCGATTGCAAAGATCTGTAAGGAAGGACCTCTTTACAGTATAGTGCAGCCATACTCCCTAGTTTGTTCTTAAGGGATACAATAGCAGTTGGAGCTACTGAAAGGTGAAGAAAATTGCCATTCTTCCTTTACTGTCATGCAGTGTGGCATCTGTTTTATGACCATTGAACAAAAGTCTTAGGGACCAATGCAAAGGTTAAAAATACCCAAATGGAAATACAGAATGTCACTGGATCCATAACGCTATAGCTCCTAAAACTACTCTGAAAGGACTTTCCCCACATGTAAGAAAAATAACCAGAGGTTTACTATTATATGTCCTGTTACTACAAGTAAAAAAATCACACTGATGCAAACTTCCTGTTACAACAACAATATAGCCAGGATAGTCTTCCTAAATCACTGAGCCTTTGACTCTGTTGTCAATTTTGGATCTGCTAATACTACATTTGTGTCATTTGGGAAACCTTACAGCTCCTCTCTTATAATATTGAAGCATGAAGTGTGTGTGTGTGTGTGTGTGTGTGTGTGTGTGTGTGTGTGTGTGCCTATGAATATGTGTACACTGAATTCAAAAGGACAAAAAGTCACTACACAATTGAGACGACATACAAATTGGAAGTTGGCTGAAAGTAATAAATCTCTAATCCTCTATTAGGCCCCAGAAATATCAGTGTTATGGTTTAGTAATATTTTCATTATTTCAAAGACTCCGATTTTGTTGCCTCTGAGGCATTACAAAGACATCCATAGAAATAGAGCATAAATGTCATAGCAAGAGTAGGAAAGCAAAAACAGGGTAAAAAGATGACGAGGAGCAAAGTAATGGAAGGTTTTAATGGGTGTGTGGGAAAGCTGCAGAAGCCATTAGAACTTTAGAAAAAGTCTTCAGCAAGGAAGAAATCTGAAAGCCAAGAGGTGAAGGAGAATGAAGTAGTAGTTCACTTGGCCAGCTCCTCTCCTCCCAACATATCAATATTTGGATAATTTAATGTGGAAATACAAGTGCATTTCTTCAAAACACCAGACTATATTTAAAAGAAACCTATCTTCATCATCTACATATTTGTTTAATCTTAGATAGAACATTATACAAAATTGTTCTTCACATATTTAAAATTGTTTTCTTGAAACCCTGCCATCTCAAGATGCCTGTATCAGAATTCAAAGAACCTTTGATTTACATATGTTAAACACTGCTGGATCTGGGAATATGGGTAAATGTTATAGTACTTACCTACCATGAGTGAATCACTGAGTCGAATAGTTAAATCTCCGGTAAATAAATGCACACACTGAAAACAAAGTTTACATGTAGATCATTCTACCATAATTTTGGATTTTGGGTATGATAAAATTAAGTTTTTGTTTGTTTGTTTTTGTTTTTGTTTTTTCAAGACAGGGTTTCTCTGTATAGCCCTGGCTGTCCTGGAGTTCACTTTGTAGACCAGGCTGGACTCGAACTCAGAAATCTGCCTGCCTCTGCCTCCCGAGTGCTTGGAAAAACTAAGGTTTTTAAGATAAGTGTAGGTACTTATGGTACAACCAGAATCTAAACTCCCTTTTTTTTATTTTAAACTTTTGTTAATATTTAATAATATCTGCTGCTGCTAATATTATAGCAGTCTTTTTATAACATACACCACCCATTTAAAGCCAAATTATATTTGTAAACAAATTGAGAAAGAAAATTACGTTTAAAAAGACTGAGATATAAAGGTGATGCAAGAATAAAGTGGGACTGGGCTTGTAATCAAAAGGAGTATGTAAGCATACCAGCATCTCTGCCCTTCTGCTCTGCAATCTCTGTGGACAATGAATTTGCAAACACAGCATCCTTAATATTAGGATCTTTATTATGCATACCTCTATTTAAAATTTTTTAAATAGAAAATGTATTTATTTTGCATGTGTGATGTGTGTATATTAAGTGTGGTTACACATACCACAGTGCCTGTATGTAGATCTTCAAACAACTTTTGGGAGGTAGTTCTCATGTTTCAATTTTTGAGGCAAGGCCGGAGTTTCTTGCTTCTGCTACTGCACATTTGTATGTCCTTCCAGGTAGCCTGGGAGCTGCCAGACAACTTGCCTGTCTCTAGCTCCCATCTTATTATAGGAATATTCAGAGAGCACCCTGTACACGTGGCTTTCTATGTTGGATCTGAGAATCAAACCTGGTTCATCTGGCTTATGTGGCAAGTTGGCATCTTCTCCCTGGCCTCTGTGATCTATTTTTTTTTTGTAACACAAATAGGAATTTGAAATTAATTTAGCATATAATCACTTGCTTTTTAAAAATTGCAATTTTAAAAATATATTCAAAACTTGTAGCTAAACGATAAACATTTTTCAAAGTAGTTCATTTTTCTTTTAAAACTATAGACATGTATTTTCCTATAATTCACAAGAAGCTTTCTTATTAACCTGATAAGAATGAGAGTTCATGTCCAAGAACTATATTTTAGCTTTGCTAGTAAAACTGAGAGACTGATGATGAAGCACAGAGGTGGTGGTGGGGGAAATATACAGAGAGATGGAGAGATAGAGATTTAAAATGACCTTCTTCATTTCTGTTAATGAATTGAAAATACACAGTTCCTGTCTGCATCCCTTTTGTTTGTTCTGATTTGAATCAGCCTGAATGGGCTACTGTTTGCCATTGAGTGCTGCAATCACGGTGAGTTAGTTTGCTCAATACCACACCCTTTATCACCTCCCCAAGACATCTTTGCTATGTGGTTGTTATGTGACACAGGTATGTGATATCCAAATGGAAGTGTTATGAGAAAAGGTGCTAAAGATCTCTAGCTTCGTCAGAAAAAAACTAAAGCAAACCAAAAAAAAAAAAAAAACCAAAACAAAACAAAAAAACAAAAAAACAAAAAAAAAACAAAAAAACAAAACGAAAAAACAGACTTCTAGACAGTATACTCTTTTGATCTCTTTATTTTGTTTCTCTTGTTTTTGGACAGTGTATCACCATGTATCCCTGTCTAGTTTCAAAGTTATAACAATTTTCCTGCCTCAGACTCTTGAGGAGTTGAGACTATAAGTATGTGCCAACCCATGGTGGCATTGTTCACTCTCACTCTCTTTTTAAACACTATACAAATGTTGGTGGATAGTTTAGTAGCCATTTAATGACAATTATATGATAAACTCAGGTCAAAATCAATGAAAGCAATGGAAATGTAAGAGGACATTATTGGGTCTCTAATATCTTACTTCCAGACATCTTAACACTATAGCTAAATACAGCTTTATTAATTTAAACCATCACATGCCATATAGTTCCTTTGCATCGCTTATAACCATGGGGCTCCTGATATAAAACCCCAGCCAACAAAATGGGGATATAGAAAATAAATAAAGGAGATCAACCATTCTACATTGTGGGAGAATTTAAGAAGATGTGGCTTGGGCCAAGAAGAAGAAATATCCAAGCCAATTTAGACAGCTCCTAGGATCTGATCTTTGTCTCTTTATCACTGTGCTTGATTGATAGTTAAAAATGAAATGAACTTTAATGCACAAACAAAGGATGTAGGTATATACTTATACAAGGCTCTTAGCTTGTAAAGAGGGTGTTGGATGTTTGTATATGTGTTGCATGCATGGAAGTATAAGTGTAGTTGTCCTTAGAAAGACAGGGACTTCTAACCTAAGGATCAATGCTGCTTAGACACAGGAAATTCCAGAGGTGTTTTCCCTGCAATGCAGTCTCAAAATCAAATTCTATTTTGTCAGCCACCTTTGATTTAAGGCAACATTCCCTAGAAACTGAAAAAGGTCAATAACAGAAATTCTTTCTCTTCCTTTCTCTAACTTAATGAAAAAGAAAAAAAAAGCAAAGCAAACGAACAAAAACAATAAAACTGATGTAAGTTCCACATAATTTCCTGAAGTGTCATTCATGCATTCAAGGTCCCAAGAGGTCAAACTATGGAAAGTCTAATGTATTGAATAATGCAAAACTTTTTGTGTCAATCTGAATATTGTAGCATACACATGTAATCCTGGCCCCAAGGAGGCTGATCAGGAGGATAATGAGTTCAATGCCAAACCAAGCTACAAAGTAACCCTGGCTCAAAACAAAACCCCAAAACAATCACACAAGTGAAATCAAGAAAAGAAAATAGACATTAAGTGATAATGAAGGAAAGAGGTGTAGTCACTGAAAGAGGTAGAAAATGAATAGCTATGTGCATCGTCCTCAGAAAGAAAAAGGTTTCCTTAGAGGATGAACTCCATTTAAGTCTTGCCCTATAAAACTTATTCCCTCTGTTAATTTTTGAGACATTAGCTCTAATAGGTATATTTTATTTGCTATATTTAGACTAAACTAACAATGTTTATCATAGCTGTAAGTAGTTGAGAAGTATTTAGAGGTCATTGGCCATTAGCATTTAACTCACTTGCTGAAGTCACAGAGATGACTGTAAGGCCTTGAGGATGATTTAGGATTTCAGGTGAAGTGCGAGGACCTTTTCCCAGTCCTTCACACAACACTAGCATGGCAGTCAGAGAAATAAGCATTCAATTTCCAGTCTCAAGGGAGAAATGAGCTCAGGCTTGATTATCATTTATGGTGATTGAGTTGCCTCTGACACAGAAGCCAGACTCGCTGTTGGGCTTTATGGACAATGCTCTCAACAATTGCCCAGTTAATCTCTTTAGCTATTGCATCTTTCTTAAATTCCATTGTCTCCTACATAAATGCTGTAAAATTCAGAAATGAAGTTTAAGCAAAATACAAATGTGGCTCTATTTTAGGATGGTGCAAGTGCTATCCATGTTAGCCAAAGATTCAGAGGGAGAGGCGACAGGATGGCCTTTTTAGAGTCATGACAAAGGAACTGCACAAAATTGTAAGGAGCCTATGGTGAGGATAACTAGTATGTGATCCCCACAGGAAATATGAATGTTGGAAAAAAACATAAAGACAGCTAGGTTCAGTTAGCCAAACCACATGGTGTGCACTTCCTTTCTCTTATTTCAGACTCGAGGAATCTGTGTTTTTTTTTTCTTTTTTTTTCAAGACAGGGTTTCTCTGTATAGCCCTGGCTGTCCTGGAACTCACTCTGTAGACCAGGATGGCCTTGAACTCAGAAATCCGCCTGCCTCTGCCTCCAGAGTGCTGGGATTAAAGGAGTGTGCCACCACTCCCGGCTGTGTGGGTTTCCCTTACACTTTTAATGATTTTGTTTTGAATGAAGATAGGAGGTTTTCTTTTGTCAAGGCAATTGTTATAACAAATGTAGGAACAAAGTATTGGATAGACAATAAGAGGAGACTATTAGCGTTGTCTAGAGGAGAGCATTGAGTATGTACCACGAATAATGAGCAAAACTAGTTAACACTGGATGTTGCTAAAAGAGAAAATGGTGCAAGATGGCTAATATATGCAAGGCCTACAGTGTATACTATGCTTATTTTATATGTGTGTGTATGTGTGTTTGTATGTATTTTGTGTGTGTGTGTGTGTTTGTGTCCTCACATGCATACCATGGTATGTATGTGGAGAGCAGAGACCAATTTGTAGCAGTCAGTTTTCTCCTTCCAGTGTGGGCCCTTGGTATTGGACTCAGGTTGTCAGGTGTAGTTTGATGACAAGTTCCTTTAAGAGTGGAACCATCTCATTTGTCCTTTCTTTTTGACTTGTCAAATTCTATAAAGTATTCTAGATTTCAAGGGATACAGAATTCCTTCTCACACAGTCTTCTGTGCAAGTGAAAAATGATATTAATACTTTTATCTCTCTTGCTACAGAAGCAAACATAAGAGCAAACCCAAAAATTATTGAATGTGGTGCTCCTATGACCTTAGCTTACATACATATATGTATACATACATACGCATGCATGCACATGTACAAACACATGTACACCTGTGCTAAAAGCCCTAGTTCCATGTTGGATTTTTCAGTGAGACCAATATTTTGCTGCCCTTTCCTACCCTTTTACAACACATATTTTTTTTCCCAAACTAATCATTACTGAGGACCCATCCGGACTAAGCTCAGTGCTAAATACCTTTCATGTAACAACACTTGCAATCCTTATATGCAGCCTCAGCTTCCTTCATATCCCCATTTTATAGATGGAAAATAAGCTTAGAGCCTTTCAGTAGGCCACAGACAATAACAAGGTCAGTCAGTTGTAGAACTGTGGGAATCTGAAGCTACAGCAGAGGCACTGGAAAAGGGACAGAGAGTGACCATCATAAATGGGTCAGTGTGCAGATTATGATAGTCTATGTAATCAATCATAACATGAAATGAAGAACTCATACAGTTTCCATCAACTATGTCAGCCAAGTCACTGTAGATCAGAGAGAAAGTTTGGTGCATAGGAATTCTAAAGCCTCACCTTGGATAACAAAAACTACAATAAAGTCGTCAAGTTCAGGGCTGATTTTGCGGTGGTGGTGGTTATACTGAAACACTGATAAAACCAGGGCATTAACAAGATCTCTTACAACTTAAGTTTCATAAAAGACTACTTAAGTTACCATAGGCAATTAACTTGCCCTTTCTTCATTTCAGTTTTGTATCGGCTCATAATGAAGTGAAAGCAAAAAAAAAAAAAAAAAAAAAAAAAAAAAAAAAAAAAAAAAAAAAAAAAAAAAAAAAAAAAAAGAAAAGAAAAAACCCACACCAAAACAAACACGAAAACAAAAACTAAAAAACTAAAACAAAACAACCCCTGCAATCCAACCCACCAACTAACCAACCAACCAACCAACCAAAAATATCCCTATTGAAACAACATAGTAAAATTGAAAAGGAAAATAACGCTAATGAGCCTAGGACTTAGAAAACAAACTTTAAGGTTTCCACATTAGAGAGGTGGATATCTGAGGGCAATGAAACTCACTGGGATCACCATGAGAAACAGCAATTTTCTAAGATTTGAAACATTTCTGATGACAGCACTTAGTATCAGAACCTGTTTCTAGGTTATGTGATGCATTTTGAAGACTATTAAGGAAGGATCATATGTAGATAATCTATGCTACAAAATCTACAGTGCTTAAATAGGAACAATATAAAAATAAATTCTAATTTTATGCACATGCATAAAAACTACCTACATCATTTCATTGAAAATGAGAAACTCCAAGTTAGATATCAAGGAACTTCCTTTTAAGTATTCAACAGATGCAAATGGTGTGCTTCCCAGTACTGCATAAGAGAAGGAAAGCAAGACTTAACACATACACACACACACACACACACACACATGCGCGTGCACACACACATATCAAGTACAGTTCTGAGAAAAAGAGAAGTCATCAAAATCTATTCATATGGCATAAGTTATTATGAGTGACATCATCTTTTATGATTATATCCACCTTTGCATTTCTCAAAATTCTATTTTTGAATCATTGCTTATATCCATGCCTAAAATAGATTAATTTTGATTCCTTGATGGTCTTACAAAAATGAAAGGTTACATGAAGCAGTTTTTCTCAGGACTGATGGATAAATATTTACATTAAGCAGTTCAAGGAGGAGAGGAGTCTTGTTTTTTTCAGGAATTGCACAATGAAAATTATTAACTGATTGAGATTTCATATGCCAGATCAGGATTATGAATAATATAAAAAGCAGATTTCTTTCTCTTTTTTGCCTCTTTTCTTCTCTATTGCCCCATTTCTTTCTTGACATATATAGACAGTCCTCTCTCCAACCCTCCTCTACTTCTACAGTAACTCCAAGGAGAAAAAGGCTCAGATGGTTATATGGAAAAATATAGAGTATAGAAATCTCAAAGCTGTATGCTTAAGCAAAGCAACATATCAGTATGGTATAAAATTTAAGGCATCTCTATATAATATTTCAGTTTTTCATTTCTTACATGTGACTGAATTGGGAAGATACATATTTATAAAATAAAAATTCCCGAGTTTCTGTGTTTTCCAGTCACAGCCCTCATTTACAGCTCTGACATGGCAAGCTTCTGTTTTCTACATTTCATTTGTCCAGGTGCCTGCTGCATACCAATACATATCTTCTCTCTACAACCATCGACCATGTAGATGCATTTATTTATTAGTCAATATATATTCTGTGAATTACATTCTGCAAATTTGAACACAAACAAAATGTGGTCGATATAATCCATAACACTGCACAGATGTCTTGATGAGATTGGAGAAATCAGTCACTAGGAGGGCGACTATCTGAGAATTATAAAATGCATTTGGATGGACAAGTTAGAGATCAGGTTCAAGCAGTAGCAACATCCAAAATTTGTAATTTCCTCATGGCCATGTGATGAAGTCAAATAGTAGGTGTAGTCATCAATTTACATTTAAATGCACAAAATGCAAAAGGAACCACGCATACAGGAAGAAAGGAGACATGCACCCACAAAGAAACCGAAAGGAAAATCCTCACAAATGATATTCAGAAGAAAAGAATCAAGGAAAAACATCCAGCTGTGGTAAAGTGCTTTCAAATTGCCATTTATGTAACCGATGCATGGAATAGACATTTCTCAATGTAGAGAGTAGGAACAGAACATCATTATGAACAGAGCAGAATTCTTGGCAAAGTACCAATGAAATTACACTTTTCCATAGTAAAGAAAATGGAGGGTGTGAAATAATGTCAATTAGAAAGAAATGCACGCCACTGGAGAGAGTCGGCACTATTCCTGGAAGAATAGCCATCACACTTAGAAACTCTGAGAGTTCTGGGAAGCATTGACTGCAGAGACAAGATTTACTGATGGAAACCAACACTTCAGTTGTGTTTAAGGGATAAACCATAATTATAATAATGTCATAGGATGAGAAAATTAATATCTATAAGTAGGAGTGATATTCAAAATGTTATACATAATCACTACTATGAGACAGACACATAGAAGTCAGGCATAGGCCATGATCAATCAGGGAAGCATTGAAGATTCAAAATGAAAAGAAATTGGTATCTGAGAAAACACTGGCTGAAAATTGGTGCCTTGCTAAATGCACATGATGATTTCCAATGAACATTTCTGAGCATCCCCATTTTACTGGAATCACCCCCTCCATAAAAGGTAGTAGAAAATAGCTTAAAACTTCTCAGCTTTTAAAGGTCCACCTTCCCATGGCTTATATTAAACCACTCACACCTGTGTAAAACAGATAAGAAATAGACTCAACAAGCTCAGATTACTAAGAAACAACTAGAAAATATTTAGAAAATTGGGCTGGGGGCATGAATCTAGTATTTGAAAATTGTTCCCAGGATGGAAAGATGGCTCAGGATCTAAATGTGATTGCTGCTCTTGCAGAGGACTGCAGTGCAGTTTCTGGCATCTACATTCAGTGGGTAACAGTCCCATAGTAGTCCCGCTCCAGGGGCTCTGTCGCCCTCTACTGGCTTCTGTGGACATCCATGGGTAATGACACATAAAAACTAAAATAAAATAAATTAACCTAGGTTTCTAGTGGGTCTCAAAGATGCTCCACCCCATTCCATTTTTCTCCTGTCCTCCCCACAACGGATTCCTCCTCTTTGACTCCTACACCTAGTCCAGTCAAGTTCTTGCCTCTTACCTGCCATGGTGTCTACTCTATTTTCCCCTTTCAGTGACATTCAGGTGGCCCTCCTTGAGCTTATCTTGTTTGGGTCTGTGGATTGTAGCACGGTTATGTTTCACTTTAGAGCTAATATCCACTTATAAGTGAGGACGTACCATGTATGTCTTTCTCAGTCTGGGTTATCTCACTCAGGATGATCTTTTCTAGTTCCATCCATTTGCCTGCAAATTTCATGATGTCATTGTTTTTAATGGGTCAATAATACTCCATTGGTTGTGTAAATGTACCACATTTTCTCTATCTGTTCTTCGGTTGAGGGGCATCTAGGTTGATTCCAGCTTCTAGCTATTACCCATAAAGCTATAAATTGAACACAGTTGAGCAAGTGTCCTTATGGTATGCTAGAATATCCTCTGGTTATACGCCCAGCAGTGATATAGTTGAACCTATGCCAATGGAAACTCGGATGAATCTATGAAGGTAAACTTAGCTAAGACTCCTAGCAATGAGGAATATGGAATCTGAACCAGCCATCTCTTGTAACCAGGCAAGACTTCAAATAGAGGGATTGGAACACTAATCCAGCTACAAAACGCTTCGACCTACAATTTGTCGTGCCTATAAGATGTGCTGTTACAGGGGCCTAGCATAACCATCACCAGAGAGGCTTCACTTAGAAACTGATAGAAACAGATGCAGAGACCCCAGCTAAACGCTAGGCAGAGCTTAGGGGCCAGAGGGGTCAAGGACATCACAAAATTCTACAGAATCAACTAACCTAGGCTTATAGGGGCTCCCAGAGATTGCCCCATCATCCAGGGACCATGCATGGGTCTGACCCAGGCTGTCTGCATATATGTTATACTTGCAGAGCTTGGCCATGTCGGACTCCTAACAGCAGGAACAGTGGCTGTCTCTGACTCTGTTGCCTGTCTTTGGATCCTGTTCCTCATACTGGGCTGTCTCATCTATCCTCAATAAAAGATGTGCCTAGACTTACTGCAACTGATTGCCAGAGCTGATTGTTTGGAGGACTAAAGTGAAATAGAGGAGGAATGAATGGAAGTCAGGTACCCCTGTGATTGAACTAGGGAAAGGCTGGAAGAAGCTGAGGAGGAGGGTGACCCCATAGGAAGACCAGAAGTTTCAACTAACCTGGACCCCCAAGATCTTTCAGACACTGAGACACCAACCAGGCAGCATACAGGAGCTGGTCTAAGGCCCTGACCCATATACAGCAGAGGACTGCCTGGTCTGGCCTCAGTGAGAGAAAATGTGCCTAACTCAGGAGAGACTTGAGGCTCCAGGGAGTGTAGGGGAGGACATCCTCTTGGAGACAGGGGAGGAGGAATGGAATGAGGAACTTTTAGAGGGAGAACAAGGAGGGGGATAATAACTGGACTGTTAAAAAGATTAAAGATAATTTAAAAACATAATATTTCTCCAGTACATATATAGCACATATTTCATAATGACTTTAATAACAATAACCACCACTAGTACCTGTTCTGAACTTACTATCATCAAAGTGCCCTGTTACCTGTAGACCTTACTTTATTTAGACCTTAGGAAAATTGATACTCTAAATTAATATAATATACTGTGAAATAGGCCATTTGTAGATGAATAAGCCGTACATGCTCCAAAGAGAAGAGGAAGAAGAAGAGGAAGAAGAGGAAGAGGAGAAGGAGGAGGAGGAAGAGGAGAAGGAGGAGGAACAGGAGGAAGAAGAAGAAACAAAAAAGGAACCCATCACAATTTTTTATGGACCATGTAATCATTCTATACAAGTTCTCAAAAGTAGTGTTCAAAACTAAAATTCCAGTAATAGATATCATGATTTGAGTAGTATTAATGCACAAACAGAAGAGCAAAATGATGACAAATGTGGGGTATTTGTATCTAGAAAAAAATAACATCTAAAGGTCATAAATTACTAAATTACAAAGTATTAATTACAAGTCTCTAAGATAAAATATTTACAATATAGCCAAGCCAACATCAGCATAAATTCTTAAGGTTTAAAACATTGTCTTCCCTAACTATCAACTATGTAAAGTACACTGTATCTCTTCTTTCAGCACCAATCTGCTTATCTATATGTGCTGTGTGAATCTGTGAAAATTCCAATTGTAGGATATATACATTGGCATAATTAAAACACAAGTAAGCATGTATAAACAGTTTATATAACCATATAAGAGTTAGTTTATCTTATCTGGAGGACTCAGGGTTCAATGAAAGAACAAGATGTTGGTGAACCGCTTATAGAATTTATGTTCTGTTTTGGAGGAATAACTACAATAGCAAGGATAACAATATATAACACTTATTTGTTAGATACCTTACATTCTGAGTCCTACCATTTTAATTCCATAATTCTCCCATGAACTGTGTTTTTATTACTCCATTTTACACAAGAAGAAACTAAGGCAACAAAAGATTCACTGTGATGATATCTATCAAAATCAGATGTCTAGAGGGCAGAGTTTGGCTGCCTTTAGTTTGTTGCCATACCATAGCAATTGTTGGGTGTGGTGTTTTTGCTGAAGTATGGTTTCTAAAGAAAAAGAATGGCTAGTGGGCTGGAAGTATGGCTTAGGGTTTCCCATATACATTTACAAAATGATATTTGAGGCCTTTCAATTCAAGAAATGTCCATCTGTAGATGGCTTACTACAAGTATTCATCACTAACCCAACACAAAAATTATGGTGCTGCGGTCCTAGAAATATACAAAAGTTGAAATCATCAATACAAATAACACTTCATTTTAAACTCTGATGATACAATCCAAAGTCATCTTTGGGGTATTTAAAGGTGAACTACTTTACATTTCAATTAAATTTTTCCTATGATTCTTCATCTTATTATTTTATTAATATTCAATATGTAGCTTGCCTTTTATAGTATAATTTTATTGAACTAAAGAATGGATTTGCCAATAGTTCTGTGACTCCCAGTTTTTCTTTTGACATTATTGCTATGCACAAAACAGTTTACCAGCAGACAGATCCAATAAAAAGTTGTTAAATGTAAAAATAAGATAAAACTAAATATAAAGAAACAATTACCACCAAAGGCACTCTTATATCCCCCTCTTCACCAGGGATAGTGTAACTTGTTGTTCTCCATATATGAGGGAGTCGACCTTAAAATATCAGCTTGGGAATGATTTCTTTGGGAAAGAAAGAACAGGAATCCAGCCCTTATCATTTACTCTGAATCTTCATTAGCCATTATAGTCATTTATAGTAGTTTGGTCACAGTCAGGTGCATAACAGAAAAAAATATGCTATATAGGATAACATATCTGGTATCATGTTCATGTTGTCAACTTGGTAACTACATTAGTTAGTCCTTTCATTACTGTGACAGAATCCCTGATAAAAACTGCTCAGGGGAAAAGGGTATTCTGGCTTATAGTTTGAGGGCATGGTCCATTATATCAGGCAAAGCATGGCACCAGGAGTATGAGGTAGTGGGTAACATTGTGCCCATAATTAGGAAACACAGAGAGATAAATTATGATGTTCAGCTTGCTTTCTCCTTTCTACTGAGTCTAGGACCCCATTCCGTGGGACCTGATTGCCAAGACTTAGGGTGAGTCTTCAAATTTCAGTTAGATCTCTCTGGAAATGTCATCATAGGTATACCTAGAGATCTATTTCTTACATGACTCTAAATTCAGTCAAGCTGACAATGAGTAATAATGATTCCAGCATCAAGTGGGTGGTGCAAAAAGAATCACAAATATTTTTGGAGGACTGCTTTCTTAAGACCCTTTCCCCACTGCACAACATATCCTGAAACGTGGCAATATTAATTATTAGACTTTTGATGTTAGTTTCTGAATGCTATCATTTTCCATTCATAGAAAGTTATCAAACTTTTTTGTTCAGTTTTCTTTCCTTGGAGGATTTCAGTGCCTACTTCAAGATGCCAGCAGATATGTGATCCTTTCTTCAAGATGCTCACATCACATGTGGCATCGTGACAATTTTGATTAAGCAAATTATTTCATTCCATGTAAATCATAACTAGTTACATTAATACTTCAATACAACCACACGAACTCTGTTAAGGGGATTTTAAGCACTGGGGGTTCTTCTTGCTATGGTTTACTAGTTTCTGAGACTATTATGACAATTAGGTAGAATTATAATGTAAAGTTCTTAGTCACCTCTAAAGTAACATACAGATATCAGTAATAACTATTGAAATATTTGATGGAGCCTTTGAGCCAAATACAACCAAGATAAACATACTTTCATGCAATTTAAGTGTTTCTTGGTACTGAATGATCAAAAGTTCGTAAACTGTTTTAAAAGTGGCATCTAATATAACACAAAAGCAGAACAGGCAGAAGTAGTCTGAATGGAGGAGAATAATTGAAAGGAGTTAGATGAAAAATAGATAAAATATTATATGTTTTCTCTTATATTCACAGTCTATGAACACAAAACATGTGTAGCATGAAAGCAGAAAAGGGGCTAGTTTGGAGAAAGGGACCAGAGGGAAGAAGGGGAGATGCTAAAGAATGGCCTTAGAATATAAATGGAAGCAAAATAGAATAATATATGTATGAAAATGTCATAATGAAACCTACTAATTTGTATGCCATCTGCCTTAGTTAAGTTTCTACTGGTGTGATAAAACTCCATGACCAAAAATAACTTGAGGAAGAAACAGTCTAATTTTAACTCTTAAACACATCCAGAAGTTGGATGTGGCTACTTCAATATGTTTATTATCCAAGCCAATTAGAAGCTAAGGCTAGAGGACTGTGAATTTGACATCAGCATAGTCTAGAAACCTAGACCCTGTCTCAAAAATTAGCATTCAAATTGGTATTTTGTATCATGGTACCATGCTTTAGTTGTGAATGTCAACCTTGCACTCTGCTGCATCAAATGTGCATACATCTCTCCCTTTTACTACAGAAATGGCAGTTAGTAGGTTTGTTATAAATGGTTCTTGAGAAGCCAAGTCTGCTGCATTGTACTTCTATAGCAGGAAGCAGTTGTTCAGTATTTAAGATGCTGTTCATTATGTAATAGTAACTTTGTGCTTAGAACAGCTCCACAGGGAGAAGCAATATAGCTAGATGCAAAAATGCTTTCCATTTCCCAATGCAGAAGTTTAATTTTTGCAGTATTATTTCCCTTCTACCATCATATGTTCACATGTTTAGTAAGGGTTTCCATGAATTTCAGTTTATCTTGTCTGCTTGTCAACCATCTCTGTCTCTGTCTCTTTGTCTCTCTGTGTGTGTGTGTGTGTGTGTGCATGTGTGTGTTGATGTGTGCATGTATGTGCATTTATGTATTCATCATGCATGTGGAAGATGCACACTTGAACACATTTGTCTATTGCACCCCACTTTTTAAAAAAAGGATATGAATGTTGGCACATGCCTTTTTAAAAAAAAAGATATATTTATTTTTATTTATATGAGCACACTGTAGCTGTCTTCTGACCCGACAGAAGAGGGAATCAGATCCCATTACAGATGGTTGTGAGCTACCATGTGGTTGCTGGGAATTGAACTCAGGACCTATGGAAACACAGTCAGTGTTCCTAACTTCTGAGCCATCTTTACAGCCCCACTTTTTTTAAAAAAAAAAACTTTTATTTATTGATCGTGGTAAGGGAAGGAAAGTCACAGTACATGTGTGTAGGTTAGAGAACAACATTTTAGAGTTAGTTCTGTTTTTCTGTTATGTTAGTATCAGGGGAAAACTTAGGTCATTAGGCTTGTCAGCAAAGTCTTGTCAGCCTGACAGCTCATTTTTAAAGTCAGTGTCTGTCAGTAAACCTGGAACTCTGTTTCAACTAGATTGTCTGAATAGTAAACCCAAGAATATACCTGCTTCCAGGTGCCAGCACTCTGGTTGTAGGCATATGTCACTATTTCTGGTTCTTATATATGGTGTTGGGGATTTGAACTTGAGTGTTTATCCTTTTGCAGCAAGCACTTTTACCCACTAAGCTATCTCTCATACGTCATTTTAAAAACATGCAAAACCCCAAATCTTGTTTTCTTCTTTTAGAGTTGTAATGAAATAGAGGAAAGGCTAGATAGCTTGGGCTTCTTTTGATCTGATCTATATAATATCTTGAGTTTTTAGAGTAATCAGGTTCATAAAGCAAAGTTATCCCGTAAGTAACTCTGTTTCTACTGACAGGTAATGAGAATGCCAACTAGGAAATGCAGCATTAATGTGTCAGAAGAATGTTCTGTTCATTTAGATGAAGTCATTATTCCTCACATACAATGTTTATTGCCTTCCTTATAGTATAGATCTTTCTTAGGTTACAAATGTCCACAGGTAGAAATGAAGACCACAGGTACAGCAGAAACATGGCAGTAAATAATGCTCCTGAACAGAAGTCATTGGTACTTCTGTGAGTTAAGGCAACCATTAGGTTTTCTCAGTCTGTGTTGTGTTTGGCACACATATTTTTGTAAAGTTTTCTTAATGCTATCATTAACATCTTTGTGTTCCAATGTACAAAATAGCAGGAGTGTTGGTTTAAGAAAAGAGATGCAGTTTCTATGGCAACCATGGAACATAACTCATGTGAAGCTGTATACACATGCACACACACAAACACTCACACACACACACACACACACACACACACTCGTCTTTAAATTCACAAGAAAATTAATTTCCAAAACCTTCTAAAAAAAACAAGAGAACCACTTTTCTCCGAAGATAATAGAGATTTTTGAAATGTTCTAAGAATCACAGACTCATAAGAATAGATTCATCTCCTCTACATTTTCAGGTAGTTAATACTTTTCAAAACATCACTGGAACAATGATTATTGGTTGTTTTTGTACTTTTGCCATTTCTCCAACAGTGGTAGTACCTATGAGTTTTAGTTTGGTAAAGAAATACATTTCTTAATGTACTGAGGTTTTTTGTTTTGTTTTGTTTTGTTTTTTGAGGCAGGGTTTCTCTGTATAGCCCTGGCTGTCCTGGAACTCCCTTTGTAGACCAGGCTGGCCTCGAACTCAGAAATTCACCTGCCTCTGCCTCCTGAGTGCTGGGATTAAAGACGTGTGCCACCACACCCGGCTGAGTTTTTTTTTTTTTTAAACACTGATTGTAATTGCTTTTTTCTGCCCTATATCTCTCTATTCATTAGAAATTAAATGAGATGACCAAAAGCAATAGCAGGCATGTTGGTTCACAGAGCAACAGTGCAAATCTGAGGCCACCATGGTGGTGCAAGAAGATAATAGAGGATGCCAGACATTGTGGGACAGAATAACCAAAGAAGACCTAGTCTATATACTTCTAGAGAAAAAGAAATATGTTTTTGTCAATTTTAACCTAGCAATATATACATTCTGTTAGCTGATCAGCCATAATGAACATGATATAAATTTGTAAAGAAATCCATTGCCCCTAAGGACAACCTGAATGTTTGAGCTCATTGCTTAGCCTCATTTTCTCCATAATATTTCGCTATGTTTCTTTCCCATGATGTTATGTTCATCCTCTTGAGAAATTCACCCTATTCAAGTGCATGATAATGCTATCTTACATATCAATTCCTCTCAGTGAATATTCTATATTTTTAAAGGAATAGTCCTAGTATAACCCTCGTTATACCCTTCTTCATCTTGGTTGCCCTTGAATGGATGTATGCATTCATACTTTTGTCAAGACATTTCTTAAATGTGATACTCATAAGTGAGTCTAATACTTCACATGTAACTTAACCAGTGAACACTACAACGAAACTTTGCTTCTTCTACCAGTAGAATAAAATACCACATTACATTCTATAGAAAACTATATTAGACTATACTATATAAGAATTATTTAATACTGAACTGGTTGTTACCTAAAACAGCAACTTGTGTTTAATGAGAACCACTGACTAGCCCAAATGTTCCTTGAACTATATTTGTACACAGGATTTTAAAAGATTTATGTAATTATTTTTTAGATTATTTATGTTACTTTATTATATGTATTTGCATATATGTATACATATAAATTATCATTAAATTTTAATTTAAATTAAATTTTCTGTGCACCACATGCATACCTGGTACTTGTGCAGTTTAGAAGATGGTGTTAGATACCTTGGAACTGGAGTTATGGATTGCTCAGAGTCACCATGTGTGTAGCTCGCAGCAAATTTACTAAATAAAGGTAAAGTTTTATTTTAAGCTTTTGTGTATTATATCACATTATTTCTTTTGTGTAATTTTGAAAAATTACTAACTGTATAACCTATAATATTATCTGAGGACAGTGATAAAAATCTGGGTCAAAGTGCAGTCATGGAAGCTTTCTGTATCTGTGAAGCTTATGTGCCATACAAACATTTGGAGGGGGCTTATTTAATGATAATTAATGGAGAATTATGTAATGCAGTAGAACATACTTTAACACCAAGGAAAACTGCCTTAGAAACACTCTCCTTTGGGCCTGGTTATTGAAACCTCTCAAGAGCCATCAAACTGTACTCCTCTCAATGTGTAATTCTTTATATAATTTAAGAAAATATCGTAACCACCCATGTCAAACCCATTGCTGAAATTTATATATATCACATATATTCCGAACTTTTAAAAAGGACAGCAAAGTTGGCAAAGGACAAAAGGGAAATCCACAATATATTGGGGGAAAACATTCCAACATGACCTTATTGACTGTTAAAGTCTAAAATATGAGAAAAGAAACATTTGCTCAATTACTCAAAATATGGTATGGCTTCCCCCAGACTTACAGCTCTTTAAGTCAAAGTGACAATCCAAATTACCTTAAAAAAAAGTGAGACATACTGGGGAAAAAATTCAAGTGCCAAGTGTTGAACAACTAGCTAAATAATAAAAAAGTAGTTAACCAATGCTTTGTTATTTAAAATCTTTTTTCCTCAAAGACCAAGAGTGATAAATTGTAAAGACTATCCCAATACATTTTCAATTAAATGACTAAATTAATGTAGAGACATTTAATTAAAGTTCCAGTAGTTTTTCCAAATCCTGTTAATTATCCTTCCTATCTAAAATTAAATCTCCCCCCAAGCCCTTTTACATTTTTCCCTGCTCATCAGATACAGATGAAATTAAAATGCTGAAAGTTCACCTAAATGCATCCAAATATTATAAAAGAAAATAAGAAAACCTAGGGTTTCGGTAACTACTTAAGCTGCTGTTTTAGTGGAATTTTTCATCTTTGGGAAAACTATTCATTGGCTAAGTATTCTTGTGCAGCTGTGTAGGTGCAGGCACACATAAGCATGTGCTCACACAGTCTCAGTCCTTTGAAAGTAAAGTTTTCTCCTTATATCCAAGACACAACTCTGGATGCCACAGACAAATAAGAGTTTCAACATCTTTTTCTCTATAAAATGACACAAAACAATTAAGACCCTTGGGTGAAAAATTTCAAGGGAAAAAAGTTCTCACACATGTGTGCCCCTGTTTCCAAAACAATAAACATTTCCTAATTGTCATCCAGAAAGGAGTTTTTTAAGAAAATTCAGAATACAGGGTTGTCACTATTAGGGCCAAATTTCTGAGTAGAATAGATTCTAGCTCATTTTGACCTGCAAATTATTCTTCACGGACAATGAGAGGGTTGATCCTAACTCTCAAACTTATTTTCTGAAGCACATGTGAGACAAAGGCACACTCATTAGGTTCTCTATCTATGTAGACTCCCACTACTTTCTTTATCAAAGAATATTGTTCAACATCCTTAATCATCAGGGAAATGCAAATCAAAACAACCCTGAGATTTCACCTCACACCAGTCAGACTGGCTAAGATAAAAAATTCAGGTGACAGCAGATGCTGGTGAGGATGTGGAGAAAGAGGAACACTCCTCCATTGTTGGTGGGACTGCAAGCTTGTAAAACCACTCTGGAAATCAGTCTGGTGGTTCCTCAGAAATTTGGACATAGTACTACCGGAGGACCCAACAATACCTCTTCTGGGCATATACCCAGAAGATCTTCCAACTGGTAATAAGGACACATGCTCCACTATGTTCATAGCAGCCTTATTTATAATAGCCAGAAGCTGGAAAGAACCCAGATGTCCCTCAACAGAGGAATGGATACAAAAAATGTGGTATATTTACACAATGGAATACTACTCAGCTATAAAAAACAATGCATTTATGAAATTCCTCGGCAAATGGATGGATTTGGTGGGTATCATCCTGAGTGAGGTAACCCAATCACAAAAGAACTCACATAATATGCACTCACTGATAAGTGGATATTAGCCCTGAATCCTAGAATACCCAAGATACAATTTGTAAAACACATGAAACTCAAGAAGAAGGAAGACTAAAAAATGTGGACACTTCGCCCCTTCTTAGAATTGGGAACAAAACACCCAAGGAAGGGGTTATAGAGACAAAGTTTGAAGCTGAGGTGAAAGGATGAACCATCCAAAAACTGCCCGACCCAGGGGTCCATCCCATAATCAGCCACTAAACACAGACACTATTGCATACACCAGCAAGAATTTGCTGAAAGGACTCTGATATAGCTAGCTGTCTCTTGTGAGGCTATGCCAGTGCCTGGAAAACACAGAAGTGGATGCTCACAGTCAGCTATTGAATGGAACACAGGGCCCCAAATAGAGGAGCTAGAGAAAGTACCCAAGGAGCTGAAGGGGTCTGCAATCCTATAGGTCGAACAACAAAATGAACTAACCAGTACCCCCTGAGCTCGTGTCTCTAGCTGCATATGTAGCAGAAGATGACCTAATGGACCATCATTGGGAAGAGAGGCCCCTTGGTTTTGCAAACTTTATATGCCCCAGTACAGGGGAACACCAGGGCCAAGAAGGGGTAGGGGAGCAGGGCGGGGTGGGGTGGGTATAGGGGACTTTGGGTATAGCATTTAAAATGTAAATGAAGTAAATACCTAATAAAAATAAAAAATAAAAAAACATATTGTTTGGTTTTGAAATGTACCAATTTAGTAGTTCAGCATGGTATAGTATTCATTCCTTGGAAATTGACATTTTACCTATTGGATTCAGTCTGTCTTATGGACCTCTCAAGGTTAAATATGGAAAAATACTTTCCCTCAAGAAATGGTGAGTTGCACAAGGAAAGATTGGCATTTACCAGTTCAATAAGGACCAAACTGGGGCATTTGAAGTGACTGACTTTTTTGCATCTCACATAATAATCAAAATCTTACAGGATGGGTTTCATGTCAGCAGACTTGTGATTTATGTTACACACCTGGCAGATATATTTGTTTACTAGCATCCTTCCTGTTTTGCATGGAGCCACCCTGGTTCCTTATCCTTTAGCATCAGGGTTCTACAATCTGGCTGCACTGTGAAATCCTTAGGACTTGTAGTGGATACTAGTGCTTGAAGCCTATCCCTAGAGACTTAATTGGCTCTCTCTATAGCTTGGGCCATTTGCAGTTTTATATGGTCCCCTGATGATCAGCCTGTTCTTCAGTGTGGGCAGGAAGAGAAGGCATCCTGCTAATAAAGATTCATTGCTGGTCCATGGAGGTGGCTACCAATTTGAAAGGGAATATTTTGCACACTGAAGGGAGAACAATTAGAATTTAAGATAAATAGTGGTGGTGCAATGTCTGCAATTAATTTAAAATCTGCCAGCACAGATTATGTGATACTTTATATGTGTCACTAGTATGAGTTTCAACTCTGCAGGCTCCAGGAAATTGCTTATCTTAATCACAAACTCACAGTGCATTAGAACACAACCCTTATCTCCAGAAAGAGGCCAAAACCCAAAGACTGTTTTATTAGCTATCTTTATGAACCCTTGGGGTTTCTGTAATACACACAACAAATGTCACAAATATGTGTATGCTAGGAAAAATAGTGGCCGGAAATGAATGTCCCCGTGGACTCTCAGTTACAAAATTTAAGACCATCAAATTACATTAATTGGCTAGAACATTTTAAGGTATTTGCTAACACTACATGAAAAAGATAAGATAAAATAGTAAGACCTACTGCCTAGGTTATTAATTTTAGATTTGACCCCAAAGAATCCTGTGTCACAGCATTGACTTAGGAGCAAATTGGCCACCTGGTAAGAAACTGAAGGTCAGAAATCCTTGCTTGTGTAATAGGGTCAATTTAAGGTGAAAGGCCTGAATGTTGTTAAAGTTGGAATCTGTATTTTGTATCTCCTACTAGATATTTGTTGGCTACATGCTTACATTTGGGTTGAATTTAGACTGATGTTTTAGGCTGAAACCTAGAATAACAATGAATTAGTCAGCACCATCCATCCCAAACATATATTTTTTTTTACAAAGAACACACATTTATTGGTTTGTAGCTGTAAATTTATAACATTTACGTACATAGAAATTGTATGGTTATTTTTATTGTATTTTTTATTTATTATTATTTTCTTTATTTACATTTCAAATGCTATCCCGAAAGTTCCCT
>NC_034613.1:72562115-72577943 GCF_900095145.1 Mus pahari | reverse complement strand
GATCCTGATTTAACTTTGGTACCTGGTATCTGTCTAGGAATTTGTCCATTTCCTCCAGGTTTTCCAGTTTTGTTGAGTATAGCCTTTTGTAGTAGGATTTGATGATGTTTTGGATTTCCTCAGGGTCTGTTGTTATGTCTCCCTTTTCGTTTCTGATTTTGTTAGTAGGATGCTGTCTCTGGTCCCTCTAGTGAGTCTGGCTAAGGGTTTATCTAGCTTGTTGACCAAACAAGGTTTATACCGTTTGTCCACTGGAAAAGGAATTTCCCAAAGTCACTGATAATTATTTTCAACTCTTTGTCAATGAAAAGAGTAAAGATTCTGGTAGCTATATGTGTCTCTTTTAAGACTTACTATACTCTACTTTTTATTTATAAAAGATAAACTGTATCCACAGTGACTCCATTAAAATACAATGTTTCAATTATACAAAGAGAGTGATCATAGCCTGTTTTGACTATCAAGTATGGAGGACTTTCTACCTTTAGAGACAATTAAAGTGGCCACATTTAGCATGTTCTCAACACTGAATTTGTATTCAGGGTTGGGATACCCATGGGATAAACCTGTCATATGGTATCTACTCTTTTTGCAATTTCAAGAAATTAGAAAGCTATTTTTAAATCATTGACTGTGACATCAAGTAAGAAATACATTCACTGCAGCCCTTCAGAATGCTTTCTCATATATGGGAGAAACCTTCCTGCCTTATAAAACAACAATCTAGGGCAAGTCAGTCTGGAGTAGTGAAGTGGTGAACTGGTATACATACAGAAGTTGCTTAGTAATTGCATATGATTTGTTTAAGGTTTTGCCAGAGCAGGTAACTCAAAACTCTTCATTACAGGGCTTAGAGAACAGCAGTACAGTATGGTTCCAGGGCAGAGAGGCTACACTTGGGGAGCAAAAGTGCATTACAACGGTGGGGTGTATTATTAATAGGGAAACTTACTTTTTGTCCTGTTAAAGTTTAATCTTTTTTTTTGGTTGGTATCATTGATGTTTACCAACTTGCTTTTATTTCCCTTATTCTGCCATTATTATTAATTTCCTATATTATTTGTGAATTGTCTGCAAAACAGCTACACTTAGAAAACAGAAAAACAATATAAAATAAAACTTAATAAGGAAAAGATTTAAAAACCCTTCTTTCATTAACCACAAAAAAGAATCTCTTTCTATAGAATCTCATTTGCATGCCAGGAATTGATTATTCATTTATTTTTTAGAAAAATGTCAAAAGACAATGAATGAAAAAAATAGTGACAGAATCCAGTTGCTTTGGTTTCTTGCTGTTTTGTTGATAGTAAACAACGTCAGGTAAATGACAATAATTTTCCTGTAAAGTGTGTGTCCTTATCTCCAAGGACATTGAAGCACACAGCAGCCTGGGGATGTAGCTCTATGTTAGAGCCCTTGTGTTGCATGCACAAGGCCCTAAGTTTAATCCCTGGTAGTATTGAACAAATAAGGAGTCAAACAAAAGCTCCCATGTAGCATTAAATAAAAGCCAATTGTATGATCATATAGAAAAGAACTTAGGTTTAGAGTAGAACTGGCAAACAGCTGGCTATTTTGCTCCCGGATATAAATTATATTCATTGAAGCTGGTTCCAGAGAAGCAAAATATTCCCTGGGCCACATTGTAACAAAGGCTAGGGTCACTGACATATACATGATCCCCATTTCTATGAAGTATTACTGTTACAAAGAATGTGTTCATGACATGCAAAAAGTCAAGCTATGAATTGCTGATACATACCCCGTCACTGGAGATTTACAGTCATGGCCTTGTCCTGCAGACATTGCTATCCATCTAAGGTATGGACCTTAGGTATAAGAAGAATCCTGTCTAGTTGGGGACATCGACTGACTTATCTTTGTTATTTCAACTTGAAATCAGTGACCTGCTCTCATTCAGTGCCATCTGAATTTCAGGGAATCAAAGTGTGATCTCACCTACCATTTTTCATGCTTGAAACACATATCTGTACACTAAAGTACAACTATTGAAACTAGATAATGTTTTGAAACAGTGCTGAGGAGGGAAGGTTTGCTATTCTGAAAGAGCAGTGGAGAAAATTTCTTCAGAGACAGCAGCAAAATGCTGAATTTGTCTCTTTCCCTTATGAAGACAATGAAGTATCCAGATAGTTTCAGATGTGGTGTTTGCTTCATTTTTAGGATTTCCTCTTAGAGTAAGCATAAAACAATTATAAAATCACAAAATAATAGGGAATAAAATGAAGTTTAATGAATGAAACAATCAAATAAGAGATGTAAGGATAAAAATGTTGTATTTCTAATTCATGGTTTTGGGGGAAAGGAGGATACATATTTCAATTTGGTTATAAAGCTAGATGTGTGGACCTGCACCTCTAAATCTTATCCTTTGGAATGCTGAGACAGGGGGATCACAAGGTTGAGAGGTTACATCACTTCTGGGAATATACCTAAGTCAACATGGCACAGAGATACGTGTCTATCCATGTCCATTGCTGCACTACTCACAACAGCTAACATATAGAACCAGTCTAGCTGCCCACAAGCAGTTGAATGTATAATGAATTTGTTGCACATATACACACTGTGATTTTATTCAGTCACAAGGAAGAATGAAATGGTGTCATTTGTAAGAATATGAAGGAACTGAAGATTATTATGTTAGGTGAAATGATGGGCTCACAAAGATAAGTATGAATTTTTTCTCCTACATGGAAGCTAGTGTAAGAGATAACAAAAGAAATAAAACCACAAGAGTCACTGTTGAGAAGAGGAAGAAGGTATCAGAGGGGAGTGAGAGAACAAGAGACGAAAATGGGGGGGGTGCGTTAATATGAGCAAAGTACCTGACATACATGAATGAAAATGTCATGATAAACCTATTAATTTGTGAGAAATATGCTATCTTTTTCAGAATGATTTTAATTTTTAATGATCATAAAGAACTAAAATGATCATCTGTACTTTCAAAATCCCTATTTCCATCAATTATCCAATGCAGATTGCAATTTGTAAACATAAACAGATTCAAATACAACTAAGACTATAGATAATATCATAAAATGATCACTCAAAAGAATTACTATTGCAGAATGGCAATGCAAAATGTTAATGTTTTGGAGGATTTAGCACTTTCAGAAGAAAGTACAAAGATTTGAAGCATAAGCATTTTTGTTTTCCATGATGAAAAAAATATCATGGTTTATTTCAAAGAATGCTGTACTGGGCCAGAGTTCTGATCTTACCTTTAACAAGTGAGAATATTTCAGTTAAGATATCCAGAATCTAACTACTAGTAATTAAATTAATAGGTTGGCTTAGATAATTATTTTATGGAGGTTGTAAGAAATATTTTTTGTGTCTAGAGGAATTGAACACTTGGTAGGATGGAAGCTATGCTAGTGTGTTGGTGTGTTTTCTCCTAAACTTTTAGTCAACCTTAAGAAACACAAAGGAACTAAGAGTACTTGTTTTACACTCTATGCTTCATTGATGCTTAAGATGTTATAATAAAAAAAAAGCCAGGCCAACCTTCTCCCCCACCACACATACAAGAATTGAAAGTATAGCATCTCCGAAGCTGAGATGAGAGTAAGGAAGGATGTTCAGAGGTGTTTGAAATCATACAGGGTAAAGTAAATTAGTCCATTGCTATTACATGTACATGATGCTTGGTTTTGCCTCTTTTCAGTAGTCCTCATTGAGACATCTTATTTGTGTATATGTTTTACATCCCCAGAAAAGCAGTCACAGGATTTTTATACTTGCGTGTCTTTGTCCTGCTGGTGCACGATGTTAGCTGAGGTTGTCGGTATAGTGAAACCTAGTTGATGAGACAGATCAGATTATTTACTAGTTTTTCTAGGTGTTGGAGTTGCACATCAAATCTAGGGCTGACCATTCCACAGTTGTTTAGACTGCCTATGAGGTTTATGCTTATTTTTCCAGCTCTGTGATCACTGATGAACTTAAATCCATTAATGGAACATGCTACATCATCACAGTTAGCAATGACTTTGGAGCATGGAGCTGGCATCTGCCTCTTTTTTTCAGAAGTTTTGATGCTCTCCAAAATATCAGCAAAGACATTCTTATGCATAATTATGGCCATGTAGAAAAGGTGGCAGAAAATAGGTACCTTTAGGATACAAACTAACATTTAAAAAATGCTTAGAATGAAAAGGGACGGAAGATTAATGTATGAATTGGCATACTTTTCCTTCTTTCACTTGCTTTGAAAATTAGGATATGAGTCAAGGATATCATCTGCTTCAACACTTAGGCATTTTTCTTTAGAAGTAAATCATCAGTTTAAACTTCTACAAAAATTGAACTTACTGATAAGGAAGCAGAAATAAGGCTTGATGATCTAAATCTTCATCAGCAGAGACTCATCTATATCATATCTCATTAGGTATACTACAAAAAGATTTGGTATTGCTTAACTGCGTCTGTCCTCTCACCTTCATTAAGCAACACAAATGTACACGTGGTACTTGGATGTTTGAGTTATGTCTTATGTCTCCTTCATGGTGAAAGATCTGTAAAGGAAGAAACCATGACTGTGTGATCACCAACCCCTCAATGTATAACAGAATGCTAGCCACTTAGCTGGTGATCAATAAAATAGGTAGTGATTAATGCATACATGGTAGAATGAGTGCATATTATAGGCATAGTTCCTTGAGTGGTAAGGAGATTTCTGGAGGGGAGGGGTAAAAACGGTAGATTTTAAATTTTTGTTAAATCCATGCAAGACAAAAGACATGTCACTTTTATTGTGTACAATATGCAAACTATTGGACAATTAGGGGGTTCTTTTCAAGCTCCAAGGTTGGTCAAGGCTACAGGCAGCAGTTTATAGACACTAAACAAAATGAAACACCAGTTTTAATTTTTTTGTTATTGGCATTTTAATGACACCCAGACATATATTAATGAAGGCAAGATCCTTGCTGCAAGGGTATCTGTATTTTTTCTAGAAAAGGTCAAACTAAAATGAATGAACTGCCTGATATCATGTTATCTGCCTTCCATTTTCCACAAGGGTGTATTCCACTCACTCGGGCTTCAGCAATTTAAAAATTCCTGATCTTAATGTCCTCTGAAATGTACAGATTTTATAGCCTAGATTTTTAAGAGACACCATTACCTGACAGGGTAATGACAGTTTTAGCTGCACTGGTGACTAGATTTGCTGTGATACTTAAATAATAATCCAAATCAAATGATATTTTGGAGAGTATGTCAGGAAAGGAGAAAGAAAAGAACAAAATGCACAGCATTGAATTTGGTTTAAAAACATAGCACACTGCAGCTTCACATAGCTTCATATTTTACCAGAAAAAAAGTCCCTTAGCAATTTATCTGCCTTTGGGCGCATGAATGACATTTTACTGTGATGTGATTATAAGAAACAAAATCCCTCAGAGACGCTGCCTTAAAATATTTCTCTTTATAGTTTTCTGAGCTCGACAAACCTTGGTAGAAAACAGAATACTCTTAATTATGAATAAATTAACTAAATTAGTAACATGAGATGGATATGCAATTAAGGGATTGTTAATTGAAACTGGAAACACAGCTGTATACAGCTTAGAGATGAATCATAGCAGTAATGACGCAGATGTTTATAAAATGTGATTATCTTTAGTGGAGACAGAGCTGCATCTCCCAAGCCCATTCTTATATTGTGTCACTGAAATGGTTTTTAAACCCGTGAACACCAGGAATCAGTATCTCAGGGACGGCAAATTAGGCTCCCTGGATATGGGAATTAGTGTTGTCTGAATGTCAGCAATTTGATTCTGCAGCTTTCAAAGAATGCAGATATGGAGCCAACAACAAACATCTGTTAGATGCATGGTCTTCAAAACAAAAACAACCAAAAGTTGCTGGCAAACCAATGCCTGCTTCAATCAGAGAAGACAGTAAAGTATCTGTAAACAGTCATACTGCTGCAGGAGACTCTAAGCAATATATAGGAAATACAGCCCCAGGCAGAGCATTCGAGATTCTGTGCACAATGTACAATGGAAAACACCCCCTCTGCTGGTAGTGGCTATAAAACAGCTTTTGCTATTTCTAGCCCACCCACCTAGATGGGAAACACACACACACATACACACACACACACACACACACACACACACACACACACTACTCAAGATCTTCAAAATGAGAGGAAGCAGTAAAAATGTGGTCATTAAGTCCACTGTGTATATAACTATACTAAAATTATCAAACTTTCAGGGATTCTTCTTCACTTTGAAAACTTCTTTTTCTACTTTTTATTTCTATTTTGTGCTTATCCTATACCTTCTTCTTTTTCTACATTTATTTATTTATTTATTTATTTATTTTTGCTTATTCTATACAATTTTGTCCTGTGTGAAATTCCCATTTGTCTTAGGAAAGGAAAAGGTTCCTATGAACCTGGACTTAATTGGATTTATGGTTTCTTTGTATAGACTCTACTTGGGTAAATTTGAGGGAGAAATTTTATATAATGTAATAACTATTGCTTAGTGATTATGAATTCAATCCCTCAGCTAAAATTGATTACCATTTTTGAACAACAGTCCTGGGTCTTTGGAATCAAGTTTCAAGTATTCTTTAAAACTCAACTGTCATGCTGCAGGTCCTTACAAATGTGGTACACATAACTTTTGCTATTTAAGTTCTAAGGTAACAATTTTAAAGTATACTCAAAAAGGAGGTAGTACATAGTTTTAAAGAATGATAAAAAGAAGATTTACTTGTCTCCTTAGCATGACTTCTCTCTCATAGTTATATATTTCCTTAAGATCTTGTTGTGGAAAAAAATAGAATGGGAGATGGCATCACATTAGTCACTAACTCATCCTACCAAAATAGCTAAAAGAATATGGAGTATTTTCTTTTTACTTCAGTGGAGATCTTCTTTGATGAAGTATTTTGATGACTTTGGTTCAAAATAAACAATTCAGTTTCTACTTTATATTGGCCATGGGCAAATGGGACATATCTGAGCTATGTTTTCTTTTTTAATGCTTTTACAGGATTGAACAAGGAGAAAAATGCAAACATTTGAAAAGACACACTAGTACCTATTGTTTTCATTCTATATTGATGCTTGTAAGTGTGAAATCTGTTAAATTTTGGTCATAGAGTCTTTCTCTCCTATGTGTTATTCTCTAGAAGTACAGGTTTTGCCTATAATTTCAGTATTGATTTGCTGTTATACAGGTTCCAACTTGTCTAAATTTCATTACTTGAAGGGACAGCTTCCAATTCCATATACAGATATAATAAAAGCAAGATTACTACTTTATACTGTTAGCTTTCAAAGGACACATTTTCCCCAGTATATTGAGTTAAATTCTTCATAAAAGCACTTCCCTTGCAAATGGTGGTAGCAAAACCAATGTAATAAATTCTTTACTAACACTTGCATTCCGACTTTCAACTTCAAACCTACCTATACTGATTCTAGTTATCAGAATAAATTTGAGACATGCCCAGCTATTTGCCTACCTAATAGCTATTCACTCATTATTCCTCAGTAAGCCCGATTAGCTCTTTTATGGTATCTGGAATCACAGGACACAGCTCTGGAGGAAGAAAGAAACTCATCACAGCAACCACATTCCTTACAGGGAATGACTGATTGACACATTCATTGGCCACTGTGGGTGTCGAAGCAGGGGAATTGTCAAGTATAGGCCATACTAGAACACATAGTAAGACATTGTCTTAAAACAAAGAAATAAAAATGAATGAAGAAAGCAAAGGAAGAGCTGCTCACTGAGGTCTAATATAAGGGGTGGATCTTCTAATGAGCCTATGGTAAATAGTTTCCCCCTAAAACAAAAAAATGAAATACAGCTATAAATGAACACATACATTTGTGCATGCAGCACACATGAGCATACACACAGATAAAAGAGAGACAGAGACAGAGAGACACAGAGAAAGATAGGAGACAGGGGGAGGAGAAGAGGTATGAGAGAGAAGAGAGGGAAAAAAGATATTCTGTGATGTTTTTCATTCATGTTTTTGTTGTGGCTGTTGTTTAAGAACGGAATGCTTGGTCGAATAGGAAGACATTTAGGGACTTGAAGAAAAATCCAGAAATCCTTGGTGAATCTAGTAATGATCATGATATAGTAATATGCTGAATTAACCAGCACTAGATTTGATGGGCTTTATATAGGTCTTGCTTTGTTAGAGCAGTTTTTCTCAATGTGTCTTCTCACTAGCATCAACATCACCAGAGAACTTCCTAGAGATGCTGAGTATCAAATTTCAGTACAGAGCCAATGATTCAGAAGCTTTTGGTACTGCTTTCAACCTATAGTTTAAGGGTCTCAGGGTTTTCTGCTGCATGATAAATTTGGGAACCCTGTGGTATATCATCAAATGTCTCTTATTTCCAATATTGTTTTTCGAAGACTTGCATGACTGTAGGGCCACTATTGTTTTCATGTTAAAAACATACATTTCTAAATCTCACACAACAGATTCACTAATAAAGGAACTTGGTAAAAAGTAATTTAATCGTTCACTTTTGGTGACATTTTCAAACTGAGGAAAGCTTGGGAAGTACACATGAACATCATGTACGAGCTACAATCCCATCTTAAGTGGCTACAATTCTAGGACCACTCAGAGTTTCCAGATAGCTATCAGCTTTGGCCTTGACAAGGACATTATACCAACTTCATTTAGAAGATGTTGGACTTAGAGAGGTTTACATTTCTAAGATGTTTGGTTTCCTCACTTCACTTTCATATTGAATTCCTGATTGTTTACATTTATAACCCGTTTACCCTGACTCTGAATGTAAACTTCGGTCTGAATTCCTAACCTCTTGTGCATTCTTGACCCATGAAATCTGGTGGCCCCATCAACCCTTTCATGATTTTAGAACCCTCTCAAGTAATTACAAGAGGAATAATGCATTCCTTAACTCTTCTGGCTGCATTTTCTGAGGCCAGATTCCTACCTGCTGAACTTGAAACTACTGATGTCCCATGAGGCTGGTATGCAAACAGGAGTAATTAGTCTGTTAAAAACTGAACACATATTTTCAAAGTCTAAAAAAAAAAACCCCAGCACATTCTGCTCACCCAAATAGAAATAATTGAGAACTTTAAAATATTTAACTTTAAATGGTCTGAAATCATCATGGTTCTTTCAGGTTGAATGAATATTTTGCATTAAAGATTGTCTGTTCCATGTTTACTTGGCCAAATAGACTAAAAAGTAAAAAAAAATAAAAAAAAAACGTAGTGAAGTGGTTTCTTTCTGAGGGATGGAGTCAAGAGGAAAACTGAGGCAAATGTGTAATTATGCCACTTCTTTCCTAATTACATCTATTTCATTTGCTATTGAGTCCTTACCTCCACTGCCCCCCTCACTATACACTCCCAACCTCAGTTATCCCAGATTTAAAACTACTCCACATCATAGAAGTGCTCAAAAGACCCTTAGGTTTTTGTTTATTCTTTTACTTCTTTCTAGAAACCACTTCCTCCTCTTATGCAACTGTACTCATTGCTTATATCTGAGCTCAAATGGCATCCCTGACCAAGAGTGCTAACTTTTCTATATATTAGTAATATTGTTTGGATGGCTTGGGTCTTTAGTGCATCCCTTCTGGTACTATATATGATACATTCATCATTCACTTTTCCTTTTATGAGACACCATCTCACTATGTTGGCCAGGCTGGGCTTGGATCCACACGTATCTAGTATCTGGATTACCATCACTATGCCCAGATTTGTATCTATCATTTTTGAAGAAAGCCTGCCATAAACATCTTTGTCTCCGCTGCCAAGTACAGTTTCTAGCATAATGTGCTTATTGAAAAAATACTGAATTTTAAAAAATGATTTCCAGATAAAAGCATTATTCAAATATTGCCTCAATGCCTTCACTTGTTTTTGCAGATCTTATGTAATAATAAGTTGGAAACCAATGAAGGGTGTTTGCATTTTGCTGTATTGCAGAGAACAAATCCCAGTTTAATACTGAGACTCTCGGTTAAGTGTAGCCGACTAGTAAAACTGTGGAGATGACATTATACTTTGAATCTGGAGTGTTTTCCATAGTGCCTTGCTATTGGTGTTTGTTTTCTAGCTGGTGGAAGGTGGTGAAAACATAGGATCTGGATTTACTTTCTGGGTCATTAGGCGCTAAGGTAGATATAGGAGTGTACACGCAGGGGTTGATTTGCATGTGGGTTCTTAGAAGCATATTATCAATATCTACATCTTGCCTCACTTCCTGTTTCTTGGTCCGCAGTGGCATGGACTAAGCTGTTTCCTATTCTTTCCCTGTCTTGATGAACTGACATCTCTAAAACCGTAAGCCAAAACAAATCCTTCCCTTTTCATAGCAGTTTGGTTGCACTGGTGGAAAAGTAACTAAGGCAGTTGGGCAGCATTTTTAATGAGTACTCAGAAAAAATCTCAAGGCAAAATCACATCTGTATTATAAGTCAAGTCATCTTGTAAAAAATTGGTTGACTCTCCAGACCCTTACTACAGGGAGACCAAGCCTTAGTGAACAAAGGAAAGGATGTTTTTGAAGAAGTTTCATTGTCCAAAACTTTGTTTTATTCTCTGATGCTACTGTTAGAAATTATAATGCAAATATCTACATTTTTCTGATGGTCTTAGATGACCCCTATGAAAGGGTCTTTTGAGCCCCCTACAAAGGGTACATAAAACAGAAACTCTGATCTAAAGGATTATTATGTGCCAGATAGTCACAGTGATTTCTTCTTGTCAGGTGGTAATACAATCCCAATACAAAATGGTTAAATGGTCAAATAGTGCAGAAGCAATGTTGCTTCAGGTCCAGGAAATTCAGAAACATGATACTATCACTAAGACTGAGTTTCTTGCCATCTTTAGACTCTCCCATCCTCATATGATTTCACCAAACAAGCATAGAGTGGCCACTGAGAGTTCTGGTTCAATCACTCATACATTCACTAAAAATATTTTTTAAGCTAAAGATCTGCCCTTAGGTATATTGTGATAAGATAAACTTCTTTAATCTTATAGAGTGTGTTTTTTAGTAATGAGAAACACAATAAAAAGAGCACATCAAAAGCTAATTATCTAAGATAAAAATAAAATAGAAATAACAGAAAATAAAAAGTGTATAATCTCCTTGTGTTGCTAAAATGTATTCATTCAAGTGAAAGTTGGTCACTACAGCTAATACTCTGTGAGTTAAATTTGCTCAGGTATGGTCCTTGCTTGCTTTTGAGGTTAGATGATAGCTGAAGCTGAGTGGTCTGATGTTTGTATTGGAGTGGATATCCTAGACATTTTTTCTCATCTGCTGTGGATGCTAAATCTTGTCAGCTTGACTAGATTGAGAAATGCTTAGGAAATTATTAAAGCATAACTCTGTGTGTGCTCTTGAAACATTTCCAGAGATGAACAGATGATTCGATGTGGGGTCTACCTTGATGGATATATTAATTCCTTGATGGATTCATAATATGAAAGCATTCTGGGGAATTGGTGAAAGGTGCAAAGTGTGGCTTACCTGCAGTCAACAGGTCACTGAGGATGTGTCCCTAGGGATTGGATATTGCTCTGAATCATAAAGGACTCCTCCTTTATGATTTCTCTCTGCCTTAAATCAATAAACATCTTCCTCCAACACAGTGTTCAGCCTTACCACAGGCCCCAAAACAGAGTCAAGTCCCAGGGATTGAAACAACTGAAACCTTGAGCCCAAACTAAGTATTTCTCTTTTTGAGATGTTTGACACAGGCTACCCTCAAACTCATGATCCTCCTGCCTCAGTCTCCCTCAGAAAGTCCTACAGGCATGTACCAGAACAGCCATGAAAGAGGGGATCGGAAGGGGAGCTGGGTAGGGGGAATCATATATAAGGAGAGCAAGGGAGAGAAAAGGGAGATCAGTAGCAGGCAGGGGGTGGGAATGCCAGAGACCTGGAATGGGGAGAGGCCCCAGAGGGTCTATGGGAGACTTTAGCTGAGACACCTAGCAGTGGGGGATATGAATGCTGAAGTAGCCACTTCCTGTAGCCAGGCAGGATTCCCAATGGAGGATAAGGACAACAACCCACCCACAAACCTTTTGACTCAAAATATTTCCTGCCTACAAGATGCAAAAGGACAAAGCACAGAAACTGAGGGAATGCCCAAGCAATGACTGCCCCAAATTGAGACCCATTCCATGAGCAAGAATCAACCCCTGACACTATTAATGACACACTGCTACACTTGCAGACAGGAACCTAGCATAACTCTCTTCTGAGAAGCTCCACCCAGCAACCACTGGAAGAGATGCAGAGAATCCATCCAAAATTAGATGGAGCTTGGGGAGCCTTACAGAAGAGTGGGAGAAGGACTGAGGGACCCAAAGAGGACAGGGACTCCATAGGAAGACCAACAGAGTTAACTAATCTGGACCCTTGGGGACTCCCAGAGACCGAATCATCAACTAAAAAGGGAGCACGGGCTGGACCTAGGGCCACTGTGCATATATAGCAGATGAGCAGCTTGGTCTTCGTGTGGATTCCCCAACAACTGGAGCAGGAGTTGTCCCTGAGCCTGCTGCCTGCCTGCCTGTAGATCCCAAGCCCCTAAATGGACTGTTTTGTCTGGTCTCAGTGGGAGAGGATGTGCCTATACCTCCCACTGAGGGAGTATCCATCCTAATACCACAATGGGTAACTTATTGCTCTTGACATTTAAATGTCTGGTGAGAAAACTAAACTTATGAATTGGAAACTCTGACTTATCTAAAGCAATTAAAAATGCTTTGGTATTTCCTAAGTGACACATATTGCAACTTAACCATACTTCAGTTTTATGAATTGTGAAAGAAAGAACAAGAGGTTGCTAAGTTAATATTTACTAATGAAAATAGAATTTTATATTTAGCAACTTTAAGGCATGCAGATAGTAAACAAATATAACTCACAATTCAGAGAATAGGAATGTTAAATCTATTTGTCTGTGTATATGTATATGCATATATGTTTCTGTCTCTCTTTCTCTCTCTCTTTCTTTCCATCTCTGCTTTTCTCTCATGTACATGTGCATGCATGTGCATGCTTATTTGTATTGTATTTTATTAGGGAATTTGAACTTCATGCCTATGCTCTGGAATTTCCTTTATTCTGTCACCACAGAGACCTGTTGAAAGAAATTATATCAACCTGAAAGTCTATTCAATTCTAACAAAAAGACATTATCAATGGAACATAAGACTGATTAAAACACATTCATTGTCAATATAAAATACCAGACGTATCATAGATAACCTTTAAAATTATCTCTGTAGTTTGAAGATCAGAATTTTTTTAATCCATATGTCTATAATGGAATTTGATGCAATTTTATTCAGCATATATTTAGTGGGACCTCACTAAATAGATAACACTATAAAATATCCATTGAATAGAGAGAGAAAAAAGGAGAATTCTTTTTATAACCCACCAGAGCCAAAAGGATTAACTTCTTAAAATGAAAGAAGAAACATGTAAGAAAAGATGTTGCACATCCAAGTTCAGAAAAGTGGGAAAGTTTAGAAAGATTTAACTGGGATGAACTGCAGTTCTAATAATAAAACTTAACATTTTAATAGCCTTTAATAGTTTCTGGCATTCTTTCATTGACCTTTTCGCATTGTTTCCCATAGACCTTGCAAGACAGGTAGGATGTGGGTAAGTAATTCAATTTTTAAAATGTCCTAAGACTATGGAACGCTTAGAAAGATCAATGCTCTGTTAGAATAAAACTAACAGGCAAGTAAGAAGAAAGAGTGTGTTTTTAGTCCTGGTTATGTTATTTATTAGCTACATAAACTAGAATTTATCAGGTAGTATCTTCAGAAAGCTGAGAGTTGGATTTGCAAACTCAGAATTAAAAATTTCTGAATGAATAGCCAGTCTTTCCTAACATGAATTATTGGCCATTAATAGATGTCCTTTGACATTTAACTAAACAGAATTGTGAGTGTGAGCGTGGATCCGTGTGCATGTTTGTGTGTGGGGCTTGCCTGTGAATCTGTGGATATGTGCACCAGTGTTATCCCTGCAGAGGCCAGATGAAGACATTTGAGACCTCCACCTATCACTGTTCACCTTATTTCTTTGATATAGAGTCTCTTACTGAACTTGAAGCTTCCCACTTTTGCTAGGCTAGCTGGCTAGTGATATCTCAGGATGCACTTGTCTCTGTTCTCTACTGCTGGGATTATAGGCATGCACAGTCATTTCTGGCTTTTTATGTGGGTGTTGTAGATTCAAACTCAGGTCTTCCTGTTTTAACAAATATTCTTAAACACTGAACTATCCCTAGACACCTGAATAGATTTTTAAAGTGACTTAATACTGATTTATAAATGTAAGAATACTACATTTATTAGATTTTGAATTATTATTTCCAAACGGATAGTTTAAAGTAGTGAAATACATTGATCCACTTGGTTCTTTTAAAAACAGACTCAGCAGCTGAACTGTTGGCTAACTTTTACTTGGAGTGACTTGCTCCAGAAATTTGGCTGTAGGTAACCAGATGTTTTTCCATACACATTATGGCCTAAAACGTATCCAGCTTGACTGCAAAGGCAAGGTCCTAGATATTCCTTGGCAAAACATATGATAGAATCAACAGAAGGCAATCACCTACAATTACTATCAATGAAAAACAGTATGTGGATGCTGTCAAGTGAGTTACACATACTCTGTGTCTGGAAGACTGTACATTAAGCCCAATTATCTGTTTTCATGGAACATTCTTCACATGCCATCTCTAGATCAAGAACAAGAAACACAAACGCTTCAAAAGCTAATTTAGGACTTCTGTTACCTACAAGATGCAGTAACAAGGACCAATTTACCCTGTATTCTGAAATAGTCAAAGGATAGATAAAACATGTATAATTATAGATTGTAGGACAATTATAGATTGAAAGGCAAGTCACAGGTGAAATATATATATATATATATATATATATATATATATATATATATACACATACATACATAAAATATTAAAAATAAAGATAGCCTCGAGGCCAGAGTACAAGAAGAAAAACAGGATTCTGGAAGACTACATGTGCAAAGGATACAAAAATGATATTTGAGCAGATGCAGAGACTCACAGCTGAATATCAGGCTGAACATGAAAAATCTTGTGGAAGAATTTGGGACAAAATTGAGTAAGCCAGAGAGGTCAAGGACACCACAAGAAGACCCAAAGAGTCAAGTAACCTAGGCCCATGGGGGCTCACAGAGACTGAACCAAAGAATATACAGGGGCTGGACCTGGGGTCCTACACATTAGGAGCAGATGTACATCTTCGTCTTCATGTAGGTTCTGTAACAATTGGAGCAGGGCCTGTTTCTGACTCTGTTGCCTGACATTGGATCCCCTTCCCCCAACAAGAACTGCCTGGTTGGGCCTTAGTGGGAGAGGATGTGTTTAGTCCTGCTGGGACTGGATGTCCCAGGGAAGGGTGGTAACCAAGGGGATTGCTTCCCCTTCTCAGAAAAGAAAGGGAAGGAGTAATGAGGGGAGGGATTTGTAAAGGTTAGGACTGTAAGGAGAGGATGGAGGGGTGCTGTGGTCATGATGTAAAGTGAATAAATAAATGAAAAACGATGTTTTAGAAAGACTAAGGTACTGAGAAAGAAAAGGGAGAGAGAGAGAGAGAGAGAGAGAGAGAGAGAGAGAGAGAGAGAGAGAGAAGAAGAAGAAGAAGAAGAAGAAGAAGAAGAAGAAGAAGAAGAAGAAGAAGAAGAAGAAGAAAGAAAGAAAGAAAGAAAGAAAGAAAGAAAGAA
>NC_034613.1:72553427-72562095 GCF_900095145.1 Mus pahari | reverse complement strand
AAGAAAGAAAGAAAGAAAGAAAGAAAGAGGAGGGGTAGGAGGAGGAGGAGTTTTTAGTAGCTGCATCTTGTAGAAATCAGTAGAAAAGATCAGGGTTAAAATTATCCAGCACCCATAAGAGGCAGGAAGGAATAACTATTTCCCATCAGCTAGTTTGAAAATGTCATGATTCACATGCATTGGGTAGACAAATAGATCTTCTTCAGCCACCGGAAGTAATTATATCTAGAATGAGATATAATTACTAAATTCACTAATTCACTAAAACAGAGGTTCAGCATTACTCAGGGATGCATGATGACAAGCTAAAGATGCCTACCATAAACCTTAAAGCAAGAACTAAACCAGCAACACAAACAGCTTGCACTAATACTTCAGCAGGTGTAAAGTGCATTCACAGAAAGTACTTCATTTTTTAAATGGCAGGAAAGGATGCATGAGTAAACAAAGAACAGATGGGAGAAAGGGAAAACTTACAGCCTGATGGAAGAGAGATTTACATCTAACAATATCAATAAAAATGAAAATATAAACGGTGTAAATATATCCAATCAAAAGATTGTCAGATGAGATTTTAAAACAACAATCTTTAATTATTTGTAGCCTGTAATATATGAACATTAATTATAAAGACACAAAAATGTTAGAAATAGAAAGGTGGAAAAATAGCAAACCAGTCTTAAGAAAGTTGGAGTGGCTATATCTAATCAGTCACCAAAGAAATGCCTGTTCAAACCACAATGAGATACCACTAGAAATCCAGTAAAATATTCTATGGCATGTTCCTTTGAATTGTAACATTTGCTCCAGGAAGATAGAGGAAGCTCAGCAGATTCAGGTGGCAAACAGGAAGTACCTTAGAAAGTCCTCCTGTTTGGGAAGAATTGAAGCTGAAAGATGGTTGAGGGCTTCTATCTATGGTATAAACCTAGGAATAAACACTTGCTGGATGCAGAGACTGTGAGCACCCAAAACCCAGAAAGAGATGCTGAGGCTGTTGAGCTTCATACAAGATGTGTAGAGAGGTTAGGGGTTGAAGTTTTCTGGAATCATTATTAACCATGCTCACATGGGCTTTCCGGTGAAGCAGCTGCTATTATATTATCCCTGTTTCTTCTAAGTAACTCACCCACAGTCCTCTTAATAACCCCAATAAAAACTCAAATGTTCAGTAATTTCACATTGGCAATCACTGTTTTTGTCTGTTGTGGACTCCCTCTCTGGGATGACTAGGTTCATGCTCTCCTTTCTCTCTCTCTCTCAGTGTGTGTGTGTGTATGTGTGTGTGTGTGTGTGTGTATGTGTGTGTGTGTGTGTGTGTGTTGTACATGTGTGTATTGCATCTCCCCAGGAAAAGTCTGTGGCACAACAACGGCTATAATTCAAAACACCAATCATGTTACAATTGGAGGTATGATGCAGAAAAATAGGAATTATAATGAACCATCATATAAGTTTTTTTTTAAGTTTTATGGTTTCCTAAGTTTATATATATCTATATATCTCTATCTATCTATCTATCTATCTATCTATCTATCTATCTATCTATCTGCTATATTATTTTCGTTACAGTTCTTCTCCCATGTATTTATCCTCCAGCCTTAATCTTGGAACAACTCCAAAATCTACTCAACAGTACCAGAAGAGACACAAAACAAAACAAAACAAAAATAAAACAAAAAACCCAGAAACAGTTGTGAAAAACCATACCAGCAACTACTACACAGCATTACTAAGCACTTAACTGGTGATATATGGAGCACGCAGCAGGAAATGCATGATTCATTATGCTGGCTGAAAGGAAAATCCAAAGTATATGGTGATATCTCACTCACACAAAACTAGGATGTGGGAGTTAATTTGGAATCCTAGAAAGTTTATTAGGAGTTGCCTGGCAGTCAGGGAAGGAGAATACAAAAGGAACTATTGCTACAGGCACAAGGAAACTTAGAATAAAGTAACTTGAACATGGTAATTGTGAGGTTTTATTTGGATCCATACACATATCAGACTATCAAATTGTAGACTCTCAATGTCAATATATGAACTATACTTTAAGAAGTTTAATTTTCCTCAGATGGTAACAAAATATCTTCTGTATGTGTGTGTGTGTGTGTGTGTGTGTGTGTGTAATAGCACACACATTATTGTGAATAAAGGTCTAGGACATCAGTGGATAGTGTTTACAAAAAGAGCAAAGGATAAATGTGCCATTGCTAAATAGTTGTATGGTTTTTAAGAAGTTTTTACAGTTATTTTAGTGCTTATGAGAAAATTAATCCATAGATGTAGACATGAGCCTGAAGTTTTTCAATCATATTTTTATGTCCAATGTTTCACTATAATCTAACTTTCTATTTATTTTTACAGTGTTAAATAGCATTCATATTTATTTGTACATTTGTGTATGTGTGCATGTGTGTACAAGCTTGGGTGGGGAGGTCATAGAACAACTTGTGTCAACCATGTGACTCCCAGGCTTTGAACTAAGGATGTCGTGTTTGGGAGGAGATATCTTAACCTGTTGAGCTCAGTGGCTCAGACTTTTTATTTAGCTTTAAGTACTTGCCTTGCATAAAATATTTTGGATCCTATTATATTAAAAATATTTAGTATTAATATACCTAACCATGTGGGCATCAGTTTTCATGTGGCTTACATTCAAACTGGGGATGTAGACATTCATTGAATAAGAAAACAAATGCATAAATAAAGGCTTTCATAAAAGCTGTAAAGAAAGCAAGCAGAAGGCTATGATAATGAAAGAAAGTCCTCCTTTGATGTCACTTAATTATACATTAGCCCGACAGTTCATTACTTCAAATGATCTCTAGTTATTAAATTTACTTAGAGGAATTATACTACTCTATTTAGTCTGTTAGCCCCATGCTCCTGGCCATAGAAAATAGAAGTTGCAAATGAATAGATAAGATAAACCATTATCCTGTCTTCATCCTTTAGGTTCTGGATTGGTGACTGCTTTCAGGGAAGACATTATTATTACCTGTTGCTACCTTCTACTCTCACCCAGCAATCTTCCCCCCGCCCCAGTCCCTACACTCCTAGTTCTTTTCCTCTCATCCTTACTGTATGTTGTGGTACTGTCCTTCATTCCCTTTCAGTAAACTCATTAAAATTTGTAAAGATTATAGAAGGGATTAAACGAATTGACGTATGCGTTTACACCAAAGTTTAACCTCTATGAGTTTGTTTTTAAAATTGTTATCCTTATTAAACTTTTGCAAAGAGTACATAGAAGACAAAATGTATTGATTGGATCACTGAATGAAGGGCTACTCATTTAAGGAAGAGCAAGATCATTAAACTCAGCTGAGCCTGCAGTGCCTATGCTTTTAAATTTGTGACTGATTCAGGTTTGGGGTGAAGCAGACTATTTCCAAGATTGTGGACTGAGATTTAGATAGTCCTATTGCTTTAACTTTCTCTCTTTCAACTTTAGTTCCCAGCTTGAACCCAGAGCGTTGTGTGTGCTAAGCAAACACTCTGGCACTAATCCACCTCTCCAGCCCCTCTTCTGCTTGTGATACAGACGATTCTTCACAAGGTAACAAATACAAGCTTACATTATAAATTAAGAAGAAGTATTGTTCTGTCAAGCCATAAACATACCACCCAGATGGTACTGTTACTCGTGTTGACAGGTTCACTGGCCCAATTCCCCAGATTCAAACCCTGGCTCTTCTTCCAAGTTACCTCATTTTTTTCATTTGTAAAATTGGGGAACTGATATTTATCCATGTCATAGACTTCTCATGAGACGTAGAGAAACTAGTCAAGGAAAGGTGCTCAGAATAGAAAGTGGCACGCAAGGAGTGCTTGATATGTGCACACTACTAATCTCAATAATGCACAATATTAGCAATAGCTCTTCTCTAATTTATAATGTGAGAATTCATTGGTCAAATAAGCATGACTACTTGTAAAAGCTCTACTTTTAATATAATCATAACTACTTTCTAATTCATTTTATTACTATTCTGTAGTGTATTATTAGTACCTTATTAAGTTGATACATTAAACAACTGGGTGACTTATGCCATAAAATAATTATTTCAAGAGTATTGTAGAATTTATAAAAATATAGAAGCAGTAGTAGAAACTACAGTAATTTCGAAATCCACTTTTGTGGCATTTATCTTCTAAAATAGCATTTCTGGGTTTTGTAAGCATCTCTCTATCTTACCAACAGAGTTGCCTTTAACATGAAGCTATTCATCTGGCCTGAAAAAGGCCCCTTTCTCCTTTTGCCAGGAATGTGCAGTGGAGGCAGAGGCGGGGGAGTCTTGCTGGTGGAAATGTGAGAACAGCAGCTCTTTGAATGTTGGGCATGACGTAGCATGGGAACTGGGAGCAGCTGCTGGTGGAGTGTTTCACACACAGCAGGGCAGTGGGAATGGGAAAAGCAATGAGGAAAACAAGCAGGGCAAACAAATGGAGAAGAAAGGGCAGCGGGGGGTCAAACTCCAGGGCACAAAAGGTCAGACTGCAGAGAGAAGGACACAAAGAATAAAGCACTGAGAAATTGCAGTCAAGGGCAAACACCAGCTTTGGAACAAGAGACAGATAACACTATGGAAAGGGCAAACACCAGCTATGGAACAAGGGAGTAGATAACACTATGGAAAATCCATATACTCAGAAGTGTACACACACACACACACACACACACACACACACAACTTTTAAGAAGGAATTTAAGATATCAGGAAACTAAACCATGAATGCATAAGGAAATAAATTTCCAGTGTAAACATATTTATTAGGGACATACTTTACCTGAAGTAATGCCAGAACCCTTATTACTGTAATCACTAGTTTCAGAATTAGCAAAATTAATTCTTGATTAAAATAGATTAGGCATTAAAGTGTATGCATAAAGATCTCAGTCATTAAGTATCCTAACACTTCATAATGATTCTGCTTCACATTATAAAATTCCAGAAAAAATATGTCTGTAATTCTCCTCAGCTCCATGTAGATTTCTATGATTGCTGATGTCCTTTTTTGTTTGCCCATTTTGTACTTCATATAATTTAATCACACTTCCTACAACATCATTCAGTTTTGTCCCCATGGCCTTTTAAAAAATACAGAAAATGATATTAAAAATTAGGTCTTCTTTTGCCACACGTAGGGCAGATTTGGGAACATATGTGTCGTGCTACTTTCAAGGTTATCTGGGCAATTTCAACAGCATCCCTCTTGAATAAAGTATAGTACTTGTAAAAGCCTTAGAAAACAAATGTTCTGAAGCTTCGCTATGCACCTTGACCTCAGCGTGCCACTTTGTGGAACATTCAGATTTATACCCTTCTTTAGCTCTTTAAAGGGCCTCATTCTGTTCAGTTCCTCCTGTTTTCTCTTTTCTTCTTTAACAGAGTTGAGGTCAAGCATAAAGGATTGTTCTCTCCTTACTGAAAAGATGTTTCCCTAGAACTTAATTGTCCTTTTTACATGGGTCATTCTACTCCTAATAACAACAAATCCTTCCTGACCTACCCTTTTCAAAAACAAACAGCTTCTTCCTTCTTTGTTCTTTTCATTTTCTTTACTTTCAATGTTTTGCCCTGCAATTGGCATCTTTTTAGTGGAGCAAACCATCATTTAGAATGTATTAGAGTTATTTTTTTTTTACATATTGTTGCGATAGTTGGGGTGGAAGGATAGCTTCTAATTTCTTTTAACCATGTATATATTTCACACACATTCTCAAAGACATTAGGACTATCTTGTGACAGAAGTATTATCAAGCATCTTTAAATTGAGAAAAAAGTGGCCAGCTGGTTAAAATTCATGTTATTAATACAATTGCTTTCTTTATAAAATCAGTGTTGTATGAGGAAGATAATTTTATACTCTAGATCCAGGCACCACTTGATGTGTTGTATACTCGTGCCATACATTTTTGTGCTTTTCTATAAAATCCTATGATCCATAGTACAAGAGGTGTTTTTCTATTTGTGGTTACAGAATAACAGTATCTCCCCAAAGACAGAGAGTCATGCAGAATCATAGGGTTCTTGGAAGGCCACCTGAATCTTTGTGGGAAGGGAGGGTGCTCCCATCATTTCTACAGGTAATTTTGAGCTCTGATACTGAAACAAACGATTAGAGGATGTTTTTGCAGGAAAGTCTTGACTCTGCCCTTAGGACACGAACCAGGGATGAAGCCTTAGCACCAGTGCTTTCATTTTGTGTCTTTTTGTTTCTGTTGGTTCAAAACAGGAAGAAAGGTTTTATTATTTACTTTTCTGTTGTTGTGAGAAAACACTATGGGTCAGGCAACTTATAGAAGAGTTTGTGTTTATGATACCAAGGGGAGAGTCCATAATGGCGGGTATGCCATGGCAGCTGGTGTTCGGAAGAAGAAGATTCATATCTTTAAAAGCTAACACAAGACAGAGTCAGTGAACTAGAAGTGGGGCAAGGCTATTAATTCTCAAAGCCAGTGGCATAGTTACTCTGGCAAGGGCGAATGTCTCAGTAACCTCTCTGAACAGCACTACCAACTGGAAACCAAGTGTTGAAATGCCTGAGCCTATGGGGGGCATTTCTCATTTAAACGACCACATAGGTGATTATGATTAAGTGTTCCAATTGAGTCACCTTGGCTTCCAGGACAAAAGAACATCACAAGACAGATCCCTCTTCCTTATGAATTTGAGGCTGCATTCTGAAGCAGATGTAATTATCTCTTACAAGCAACCCATTCCCTCAAGAACTTTTTCAAATAACTTTGCAATAAGGACTTTTCTCATCGTATTCTAGGACCAGAGAAGAGGTAATGATGGATGGGACCAGACCTTAAATAGACTGGCTTAAGCGTGCATAGTTTTTGTTCTCTATTTAAACTTAAAACTTCTTATAGAACCCAGAAGGTGGCCTGGGGCCACCGTTTTCCTTATATTTGTTCCTCTTCACAATATAGTCACAACGAAAAGTATCTTCTGTCTTTCACCATTTCTTATGGTGATCGTTATGGGACTCCTGATTGAGGCTGGCTTATTGAGAATGCTAGAGTGCAAACTTTTGCTTTAAAATATCTATTTACACAAAGTCGTGAAAAGTAGTTTATAGACCAGTGCTGTCCAATGCAAAGAGAGTGAATGCCACATATGTAATATTAAGTATTCTGATAGTCACATTTAAAATGTCAAATGTAACAATACCCTCTGTTGTACCATTTGAAGTGACAGTCAGACTCCATTCATCGCCAAGAAAAAACTCAAATTTGAATAACAACAATAATAATAATAATAATAAAGAATAAGTGAGGGAAATAATTCATGATGACACAATTTAATTAACTAAACATGTAAAATATTTTCAGTTCAACATGTAATCAGTAAAAACACAATTTAGAAATTTTACATTGTTTCTAAATCCTTGAAAATAATATATGGTGCCTTGTAACATGTCTCTATTATAGACTTGATAAAGTCAAAGTTCTAACAACTTCATGTGTATCACATTAGAAACATATTTTAAACAAGGGAATTTGAAATAAAGTAAATATATACAGCATCTAAGCATGTTGCTTGCAATTTATCAAAAGCTTCCCTGCATTCTTCAAGTTTTTCTTTACCCTCAACCTCCAGCCCAAAGGGAAGTCAAGTGCTTGGTCTTCATGGTTCTGTGGCACTGAAACTTCTTTAGAACCGAAGTTTCTGCATGCCATTATGCTTCATTTTCTCATTCTAATACTCATTCATTGAGTATTAGACTTGCAATACTCAAGGGGTCTAATATTTTAAAGGCATGCATTTTTTTCTCACCTTAAAGTTGAATACCTGAATGTGCTAAGTGTAAGACAATGGTTCTCAAAGTATGGTCCATGGAACAACAACAACAGCAACAACAACAACAACAATGTCCCTTGGGAATTTGATAGAAATACAGAATCTCAAATTCTACTAAAGTCCTAGTCTATCCAAAACTTTGAATGAGGGAACCGAGAAAATTGTTTTAATCAGTCTTCCAAGTGATTATGACGCTCATTAAAATTTGAGAACCATGGATACAGAAAAATTTTCACAGAGAATGTCCTCAGATTGAGTTCAATGTTATAATCTCAAAAGATTTTAGATGTTGCTGAAGAAATAAATCAAAGGAGGATATGCGAGGTAGATTCCAGTAGAATCATCCCTTAATAATTCTGAAGGGAGGGCGGCAGAATGTCCTCTGCTTAGTTCTACAGCAATAGGGTCTATGATATTAGCAAGAAGAGATGATGCAGCTCACCTAGGCTTCCTGCCTTAGAAGTGACTTCACAATGCAAAGGAATTACTATAGAATCATTATAGAAAAGAAAGGTGTGAGAAAAAATTTAAGAGTCTGCTAATGTATTTGTAGGATTACATACTATATTCAATGATGATAAGGAAGAACACAGATAAATGACCTGCTTAGAAATTCTGTTTCACCAAAATTAACCATATATTTCTTTTGGTTTTATTCTTTTAAAATTGTTTGTGTACGTGTATAACATGTGTACATACATATATGTTTGTTGTTCATGTGGGTACATGAGCGACATGACACACATATAGAATTCAGAAGACAATCTTGGGTGTCAGACATTAACCTTGTTTTAGACAAGGTTCTCTCTCTCTCTCTCTCTCTCTCTCTCTCTCTCTCTCTCTCTCTC
>NC_034613.1:72444023-72552113 GCF_900095145.1 Mus pahari | reverse complement strand
TTCCATCCAATAGCTGGCTGTGAGCATCCACTTCTGTGTTTGCCAGGCACTGGCATAGCCTCACAAGAGGCCGCTATATCAGGGTCACTTCAGTAGAATATTGCTGGCATGTGCATTAGTATCTAGGTTTGGTGGCTGATGAATGGCCATTCTTCTTACTGTATGTTCACTACTTCAAAATGGAGGATTCTCTTTTGAACTTTCTTGCCTTTTCGGTTTGATATTCATTTGTACTTGACTAAATATTAGGACTGGTTATAGTTTAAGAGTTGACTTATTAAAATAATTTGCAGTGGATTTTAATGTAGTTGCTAAGTTGTAAAGGCAATAAGAATAGATTACTTTAAAATTTTATATTTGAAAAAAGTGTCATTTTTAAAGGTACACTGAACCGGACTTATTAATTCATTGGTTTGTTAGAGAAAGATTTCAAAGTTAATGTACCCATGAATTATTTAAAAAGAGGGCACATTTGGAAAATTTCAAGCACTCTACAGTTGCCTTCTCCAAAATACATGTAAAGTATGGCTTGGTTAGTCCCAAGTTTAATGGGAGTGTAATGAGAGGAAATATGACTGAACAGATCTGAAGACCTGATTATGCCTCATAGCAGTTTACACTCGAGGAGATTATGTCTGTGCCATGATTCCGGGTCTCAATTTCCTTATTTGTGAAAGTGAATAATCATAATACATGCTTATAAAACATAATCTGAATGTTGCAAGGATTGTGGGAACTTATCTGAGAACAGGTAACAAAGCAGCACGTTCAGCACCTGTGAAAGCTCCAAGTTGTAACATCCATAACAATGCACATGGTGCCTGACCAATACAGAGGAAAGGACCCAAGGAACTGAAGGGGTTTGCAGCCCTTATAGGAGGAACAACAAAACGAACTAACCAGTACCCCCAGAGCTTCCTGGGACTAAACCATTAACCAAAGAGTACACACGGGGGGACCCATGGTTCTAGCTGCATATGTAGCAGAGGATAGCCTAGTCGGTCATCAGTGGGAGGAGAAGCTCTTGGTCCTGTGAAAGTTTTATGCCCCAATATAGGGGAATGCTAGGGCCAGGAAGCAGGAGTGGGTGGGTTGGTGAGCATGGGGAGGGGTGAGGGGGATAGGGGATTTTTCGGAGGGGAAACTAGGAAAGGGGATAATATTTGAAATGTAAGTAAAGAAAAATCTAATAAAAATAAAACATAAGACAAAGAAATAGGATTTTATTCCAACATATAATCGAAACAAGCAAACCTATGGTATCATGTACTTCTATTTTTCCATTTGTGTACTTCTACAACCATACTTCTATTTATGCAGTACACATTTATTCTCTGCTATTGATGGTCACATCTATTTTACTTTTATGCTTCAAGCATTTTCACTGATCTTATGTACAGCTAAAATGTAAGTCTAGCTTCCTTTTTTAAACAAAATGAATTTGTCATGTAACTAAACCCAGGATAGTCTAATATCCAAGAAGGTAAAGTCTCATAGCATGGGGCTCTCTCTTCCTTCTCTTGGAATATTTTACCCAAATTTAGAACTATTTTATTTTCTTACATTTTCTACTACTTCAACTATGTTTTCAACTTTTCAGTCTTGGAGGAAAGAAATGTGAATTTGAACCTAGATTTTAATGTGCTATTTGTCAACAGATATAGCCCCATAAGTGACTAAATTATTTCTTTGTCTACCTATACTGCAACCATGTTAGTGAGCACAAGCTTCTCATGTTTTCCCTACATTCTTCTAAGTGCAGAATATTTATATTACAAATGAGCCATTAATTCTGTAACTGAATAAAATTGTTTGATGTATTAGTTTTCTTAAAATAATGTTCTTTAGTTTTATTTTATTAATATTTTTTGAAATTTTAATATAATTGTGACACACATACCCTGCCAATAATCAACAGAGACTGTGTTTTTTTTAGAAATGTCAGAAAGGGTACATCCACAAACTTTTATTAACATGGATATAGTTTTTTTATTTACCATGTTTCCTTTTTAAATAATTACTCATATTTATCGCTGGCTAGGATTATATAGCAGTCATTTTAGAATTATGGTGAACTTAAATAAAGTGTGTAATTGACTTACACAGTTATGTGCAAACCAAAATCTTGAGCTCATCAGGTTTCTGCTAGAAATATCTTTTAAGTTTATGGTAAAAAATAGAAACATGAAATTTGCTATATAAAGAGAAGCATGAACCAAACACTGATTAAATTGTTTAATATCAGAAAGCTATGTCTCTATGACCTCAGGGTAAAAGTTTTAGAGTTATAGAAGAACTAATGTAATTTCAACTAGCCACATCTGTATTATGATATAAATAGAAGAAACATCACCATGGGTTCTAAACTAAATTTTGTCGTGTGTATCTTTTCTTGATTTCCAGGTACAGGATCAGAGAAATGAACTGGATGTGGCCTGAGACAAATTGAGTTGTTTTATTTTAAAAACCAGAATTGTAGCTGAGAAGTGTTAACATATTAATCCAATGATAACTACTACTCTTATTTGTCACAGCCCACCATCTTCTTTCATATATTTCAACGTATTTACTATCAAGTCCCTGTTTGATAATTAAACTGTTAATATTTTCCCAAGCTTTACAAATAAATGAAATGAATAAATCCTACAACTAGAATGGATCATGAAAGCTTACTTTGTAGTGCTGTGGCTATAACCTAGGACCAGCTACAGTCATGTAGGGTAAGCATTCTACCATTGAGATACAGCCCCAGGCAGATAGAGCATTGATCCTGTTTTCATTTGTTTGTTTATTTGTTTGTTTTTTGAGGCAGTCTAAGTATGTAACTCTGGCTGCCAGAAAAGTCACTAAGTATATCAGACTGGTCTTGAATTCCCAGAGCTCTGGCTCTGTGCTCCTCTTCTCAAGTGCTGGGTTTAAATGGGTGTAGATGGCACTGATTCTTAAGAGTTTTTCCTATTATTCAGTCTTTTGACCTCTGTCCTAAATTTACATGTATCTGTTACAAATCTTGTTCTACATTCTGAAAAACAAATATAGCACTCAACTGCTTATAAGAAAATTAAAAATGTATTCCAATAGTATGTATATGGAACAAATGGGAATATTGGTTGCCTTTAGATACTCATTACTTTATTTATATGTGCTTTAAGTGAAGAAATATGCTAAGGATGAAACTGATAAGATGTTTTTTAACAGTATTGAACTACCATGGTGCCAACAGACATATAGAGGCATAGAATCACTTAACTGTATTGTCTTCCTTTAGTCAATGCTACAGATAACAATATGCCATACGAATATTTCAGGATTATCCATCATGGAAGAATTAAATTATATGAGATCTCAAGAGGTCTGGAATTTGAAACTTGTTTTTATTAAAGATCAAGCAATTCTTTAACTGAACTTTCAATCACACTCTTAAATAGACTTCTGGTGGCAGAGTAATCTGGTTTATCATTTTTCATTATTAAAACTTTGAGACCAAATACTTTCAAACCCAGTTTTCTTCCTAGTCTCAGGAGTTTGTAATATATATCCTATGAAATTGGAAAGGGGGAAAAAGAGTCTCTAATTTTATGGCTAAACCAGTTTTATAGTTTAGACGTCTAAGGTTTCTCTGAAGAGGGAACATACACTATCACAACAGCCAATTTTGTGTTCTTATTGTAAGCCAAATGCCATTCTAGGGGAATGCTATGGCACTGAGGCAGGAGTGAGTGGGCAGGTGGGGGAACACCCTCATAGAGGCAGGGGGAGAGAGGAGGGGTTAGGGGGCTTGTGGAAGGGGAAACTGGAAAGGGGGATAATATTTGAAAAGTAAAGAAATAAAATAATCAGTAAAAAAAAAACTATGTGAATCAGCTCATTCAACACTATAGTAACTATGCTGGAGAAGACTGTAGTGGCAACTGTTGAGGTGAAATGGCATCATGCTCAACACAGCTAATTAGTAAAATTCCCAAGCCAATCCATTATTACCAAATAATAATTGTAATAACACCAAGAGATAGGATGTATATGGTACTGTAGAGCAAATTCTGTTTCAATGACTTATTACATTTATTATTGGGACTCATTCATTCTAACAAAAACATTGTAGAGAATTCTATTATCTTTTAGAAGAATGACTAAAGTACAGAATGGCTCAGTAAATTGTTCAAGGTGACACAGCAAGTAAGTGATACCTGGAACACATACCTAGTCCCGATTTTCACTCGGGAAACCTATGAAAAAACTTCTCTGTGTGGATTTACAATGCAATACTTGTCCTTTTAAGGCAATTTTATATGATACTATGGACTCTTGTCTCAATTAGAATTGTAAAGGAAAGAATGTTGTTAGAATCCAAGCAACAGCACAAATGAATTATCTGCTAGTAATTTACTTCCTCTACTGAGGTTTACCACTCTCTTGCTTTTGGACATTTCTGAAATTGAGTGTAGTCACATTAAAAATGTATCAAGAAATACCAAGCATCTTGTTATTATGAACATCAAACGAACACTTGTTTGAAACAGGGTCTCAGTATAAAGCTCCGACTCCCCTGGAACTCACTATGTAGACCCAAGCCAGCCAGAAGTCCAGAGATCCACCTGAATATCTGACTTGCAAGAGCTGAATTTAAAAATAGTTATCATCATTCTTGGACAAATGAGCAACTTTTATTGTTCCTTACAAACAAGCAGTTTACTATAACAAGGAGTGGCATTGCTCATAGCACGCCTACCTGCAGAAGCCTCCATCTGGTATTCAGATCTTCCAAAGTGCTGAGGTTATAAGGTGAGAGCTGAATACCCAGTGTCGTCAGCTGATGTGCAAGGTCATTGACATGATTGACATTCTCTTTAAGAGGTGCAATTTCTCCCCGCAGTGCCTATGAGTGAATTAGAAGATAAAACATTAAAGCAAAGAATATAGACATGTTGGAACTGTAAGACATCATATGCTGTTTGGGGTATAATTTTTAGCGATGTTCACTCTTTGATTTGAACATGTTCATATGTTTAAAAGCTAAAAACAATACTATTAATGCATAAACTGTAAGCTCTGTGGCAAGGACATTAGAAGGTACTCCTCTTTGATAAGCACATCTTGAAATAAGTGTCTGTGAGTAGTATGGATGAGAATGGCTTCTATAGGCTTATGTATTTAAATGCTTGGCCCTAAGTTGGTGGAACTTTTTGGGAAAGATTAGAAGGTGTGGCCTTTTGGAGAAGGTGTGTCACTGAGGATGGATTATGAGGTTTTCAAAGCTGTCATTCCCATTTTGCTCTATCTGACTCTCTCCTCCTCTTTTTTGTGGATAAGATGTGAGTTATCAGCTATTTTTCTCCATCATCATGCCTTCTTGCTGGCATGCTACTAGCTATGATGGTCATACACTCACCCTCAGAAACAAATCTCCAAACAAACTGTTTCTTCTATAAGTTACTTTAGGCATGGCATCTTGATATAGCAATAGAAAAGTAGCCAAGACAGTGCCTTTGTAAAAGACTTTAGAGATCTAGCTAGCACCTTTGATTATGTGAGGAAGTAGCAAGAGGCAGTGTCTATAATGAATGACTAGACATTTACCAGACATCATATTTTGTAGTCACTTAAACTTCATCTCCAAAACAGACAGAACTAAATTTCTGCTGTATCTATGTCACTAGGTTTATGCTATTTTCTTTTTTAATGGATGCCTGAGTAGACTAATATGCTATGGTGTATTTGTATTTCAGCAGTGCACGTTTAGTAATGGATAAATAATTATATTGATCACTTCCTTAGTATAGCATGTTATAACATGCCTCTCCCCATGAAACTGTTACTTGAAGCATTTTCATTTTATCTTTGAGAAAGTAAACTTGAAGATGTTAAATATTAAGTGCTAAAGTCCTATGGGTAAAAATGGTTGTAACCTGGGATACATATTTGGATTTGCCTACTTCAGAGTATATATTTTTAATTACCACATTACATAACTTGGCCAAAAAAAATTCTACATGAAAAAGGTACAGGACAAATAAAATGCTGCTAGATTTTAAATTCTATATATAAAGCAGAAATGGATTATGATTTTTAAATGAAAAGATACAGTGACTCATAAGAGTGCATTCATATTGTGTAGCCACTACATAATAAATAATTTCTCTTAGTAAGGAGGGTATTTTGTCAGCCTAGGATGACTTTCTGCTCTCATGGTATTTTAGTCCTTGTTGTAGAGACTTCTGAAGGCTCCCATGGGATTCTTGGCTGTCTCTGAAGCTGGAAAGCAGCAGTTTCTGATGGGATGTATCATAAGGATCTGTTGAACAGAACTCTATGTAGATATGCAGAGGATATTATCATGCATCATAGCTACCCTATCGAGTTGGCATTTATGGATCTTTAACATGATGCATGGTAACCAAATGTTCCAATGAGTGACATCTAAGGGACAAACTCCCTCACTTAGGAGAACAGTTTATGAAATGTAATGTAATGTAATGTCTGTGCACAAGGACAGCATCACTGACTTGACTCTCTCTGACTTGCTTGATCTGGGAGGTATTATTTCCCTGTCTGGTGTTCACTGTTTTGATAAAAACGTTTGTAATAGCCTCATCTATATCCCTTGCATTTCTTCTGATTCTAAATGAAAGATGGTTTGTACAATCAAGAGAAGGATGGCATTATCCTCTTAAATCAACCTGAATACCTGAAAAAAAATACCATATGGCATTACAGAGAGTATAAGACACTTAAATAGTTCTCAGATGAAATGCAGCAGGACAATCACTCCATTGAATTTTTAGCAGAGAAAATGTAGATTTACTCAGGAAAAATGAAAATGAACTCCCAAGTGAGGGTCATTGACAGAGGAATAATTTAAACATAAAGGTTTTGTTTTAAGATAGGGTCTTACTCTATAGCCCAAACTGGCCTCAGATTCACAGCAGCACTACTTTTTTTCTACAAAGCAAACTTAAAGTTTTAATTTGTTGAGACAGATTCTTACTATATAGACCTGGGTAGTCTAGAACTCAATATGCAGACTGAACTGATTTTTAGCTCACAGAGATCCGCCTGCTTCTATCTCCCAAGCACTAAGATTAAAGGTACATGCCACCATGCCCAGCACCTTCAGCTTTTTTTTTTTATTAGATATTTCCTTTATTTACATTTCAAATGTTATCCCCTTTCCTGGTTTCCCCTCTGAAAACCCCCTATCCCATCCCCCTCTCCCTGCTCCCCAACCCACCCACTCCTGCTTTCTGGCCCTGGCATTCCCTTATACTGGGGCATAGAACCTTCACAGGCTTCTGCTCCCATTGCTGACTGACTAGGCCATCCTCTGCTACATATGCAGCTAGAGCCACAAGTTCCACCATGTGTACTTTTTGGTTGGTGGTTTAGTCCCTGGAAGTGGTCATTAAGAAAAACACAGGAGCAGTGGATCTGGAGGAGAGGGGATGTGAGAAGGATTAGAAGAAGAGGGAGGGGAGGCTGTGGTTGTGATGTATGAGAAAATAACAAAGAAATATGAAAAATATATTTAAAACACATGATTTCCTGTGGAGTGGTGAAAGTCTCATGAACTTAGTGAGGAATTTACCACCTCAAAAACAGGATAGACACTTCTAAACTACATATGTTAACAGGGTAATTTTGTTTGTTGTTTGTTTGTTTTGAGACAGAGTTTCTCTGTGTAGCCCTGGCTGTCCTGGAACTCACACTGTAGACCAGGCTGGCCTCGAACTCAGAAATCTCCCTGCCTCTGCCTCCCAAGTGCTGGGATTAAAGGCGTGCGGCACTATGCCCTGCAACAGAGTAATTTTTTATGGTATTTGCTATATAAAATATAAAACTCCTACAACATACACATTTATTAAACATTCTATTGGTGGAATGACATTGGAATCACACTAAAAATGTTTTATAGAAGTTGCAAGTAAAAACTTGTTCATTTCCTTATGAAGAAATATATCTTTTAAAAGAATCTGTACTAAGTGCCTAGGTAGAAAGGCTATTAATATCCATATATGAATATTTGTGTCTCAAAAATAATTCATAATTATTTTATTTTGTGCAATAGAAAGGTCACAAAACAGATTTCTGAAATGTTGGAGTAGAATCCTGGGCAAAGATGATGATGATGGTTAGTTACAGAGTACAACCAGGTTTCAAATAATCAGATATAAACGTATGGACTTTAAAGGGAAATAAGAACCATTGTGAACATGGCTAGGTCAGGATGTCTCTATGGTAAGGATGTGTTCAATTTCTCTGTTATTACATATGTAACCTTCACTCACAATATGTAGTGGACAATTTCCAATGCTTTGATTCTAATATTTAAATTTTTATGTTCTCTTCCCAAACCCAAAGAACAATGCTGAATTACTATTTTGGAGTTGAAAAGACGTTAAGAACTAAGCTCCAGTACTCTTCACTCTTTGATTTTCCTTTCTAAAATATACCATTCTCCTCTAAACTTTGCAGTATATCCTTACACTCCCCCCTTTCTAGTAATGATAGCCGATGTTCCCTAAAGTGATATACAAGTATGTAAAAATACACTATCTGTTGTATGGGTGACCCCTCTCCTCTCATTAGATTAAATGTCAGTTGCTTGTACATTACAGTTATATTTTGTATATATATCTGCAAACCGGCTTTCATCAACACTAAAATGACTATTTAGTGATTTCCAAAATCAAAGAAGTGCTCATTTTAAGAAAAAAAAAAGCGACAATATCTTGAAAAATCAGATTAAATCCTCTGCAAAGTTGCTTCACAAAGAAAAAGATAATTGTCAAGTAGGTAAGTGTATATGAGACTACATCCAAAAATTAGGAAAGTAACTTTTAGAATTTAAAAGTCTGAGGTCAGAATGCGTCCCATATTTTCTGATGCAATTTTTCTACACCAAGTCTGGAAATCAAACAGATTATGTTACAAGTGTGTCTTACCGAGGACTTCGGTTAGTTGATATTAACTCAGAGTCTTCACACAACAGGAAGACTTTATTTAAATTAAAAAAAAAATGTTTAAGCAATATTTTTAATGTGATCCCTATTTAACCATGTTTTTGCATTAACTGCTCATCTACAGTTCTTAACTGAATCAGAAGAGGGAACATCGCTCATAGCTTATTTTACTACTTGTAGATTTCTATACTTGATATTATTATTAGCTTGGCAATAAATCTATTTACTAGCTGAAGCATCTTACCAGCCTGACAAAAGTCTTTAAGTGTCTTTTTATTTATTTAATTATTAATTAATAATAATAACTATTATTAATATTAATGAGTCAGGGTCTCCCTATGAATCACAAGCTAACCTGAAATAGCGATGTACCCCATGTTGGCCTGTAGTACACAATTCCTCTTCCTTAGCTAATTCTGCAAAGACTTGAGGTGCCAGAGTGCCAGAATGAGGGGATATTCACCCTCCCAATCCTCACAGAGGAGAAGGGAATGGGGATGGAGGAAGGACTTTGTAAAGGGAGAACTGGGAAGTGGGGGGCAGCATTTGGGANGAGAGAGAGAGAGAGAGAGAGAGAGAGAGAGAGAGAGAGAGAGAGAGAGAGAGAGAGAGGAGAAAATATAGGGTTAGAACATGGAAATTGTGACTGGGAGAGGTCTGTTGATAAAGTAGCAGTTCAGTAGCTGCATTCAGCCCCTGCTGCCTTGACTTGTCTGTGATGATGGACAGTACCCTTGAACTGTGAGTCATAAGAAACCTTTTCTTCCTTTTGTCAGGATATTTTGTCACGGCAATAGAGAAAGGAACTATTTATACTATACAAGGTGTGAATATAAGCACTACATTATTTAAATAGATCCAACAGTAAGTTTAAATATACTTCAATTATTAGGAATTTTAATATTATACACATTAATTTATGTTTAAACTATGAAATACTGCACATAAAATGTCAAAAACTGCAGTTACCTCTGGCCAATATCATACACTACTCCATTAGGTTTTATTCTAGTTTGGAAATAGTGAAAAAATATAGAAGAGAGCCATCATACTACTGATTCCTTTGAACCACTTTAACATCTGGAATATATTCTCCATGAAAGAGCAAACCAAGACAATTTTATTATGACTAGTTTAATGCAGGTGGAGTTTTCACTTCATTAAATGTCTGATTAGAGATACAAAGTACTGATTTAAAATGATATATTTTTGATATGTCAAGTTTTACTTTTATAAAATTATATTTTCTATCATGTTTTGCTTATCTTTATGTAGTTAAGAATTTTCTCAAGTATGTTTGGAATTATGGTCATCAACCACTTTTATGAAGAAAGAAAGGAATTTTCTCCTATCAAGGAAATGTCATTTTTGAGGGAGCAATTTTAACGACAGCTAAGAGGCTCTTCCTGCTCTAAGATATAGAAAGTCACTTTAGAAGATAAGAGTAATTTGAGAGAGTGGTGTGTGTATGTTATAAAACCAAACATGAGCATATAGAGGGCAGAAGATGATGTTGGAAATTTCTTTTATTGTTATCTGTCTGTTCCTTGTGAGGGCTCCCTCACTGAACCTGAAGCTCAGTATTTTGGCAAGGGAGTTTGGCATTGATACCAGCCTGGCTCTATTTCCCAGCACTCTGGTTACAGGCTGGCATCTGTGTGAGTGCTGGGAATCCAAACTCAGGTTTACTTGCTTTCACAGTAAGTGTTCATCTCCACTGAGCCATTTCTCCAGCCCCTGGAATTTTATTCCAAGAGCCTTTGTTTATTCTGTGAAACTGGGAAGCAACAGACTAGCCATAGTGTGCAATGCATGTTGTGTAATGAATATTCACAGAATTTGAAGAGGACTGAAGGCTAAGTGGGAACATCTGAACTAGTTTTGATAGAGATTGTGAGAGGGAGTTGACCTATGAAATGCAGCGAGGTTGCCAGATAGCACAGAGAGCCCATTTGAGGCTGAGGATCAAAATGTTTTAGCAGAATCAATCTGTTCTAATTCCCTTCTCCAACAATGTTCCCTTCGAGAAAGGAGAAAACAGTTGATCCGTGTTTAAGGTTTTGTCAGATGATTGTGGCACAAATACTTAAGGATAAGGGCATTTCAATTTTAGACAGAATGTGATTGAAATACAGACTGTGGAATCTAAACTGGATTAGAACGAAAGTGAAGCAAGATGAGGCTTGTAGATGTAGTGAAAATAGAAGTGTCAGTTGTGGATGTTCAAGATAATATAAGAGAGGCCATAGCAGGAGTAGCTGTACAAATAATCCAGAAGGAAAAGGAACGCCTGGGGTGCTCAAAAAGCTCTCTATTTATATATATGTAGATGATATACATACATATATATATCATATATTTGCCTAGCTTATATATGCAAATAGCTTATACATATATGTACAACTTTACTTATGAATAAATAGTACTAACAAAAGTCTACAAATCTCTTCTTAAGGCATTCAACCTTGTAAACTTTCAACATGATCATCTGTAGGGGTCCTGTATGACTTTACTAGGAATTCAAAATGAGTTGAGTCAAACAATGAAGTATCACTTTAGTGTTTCCTATACTATACAGAGACATTTGTATTGCAAATACTACTTAAGAAATGAAAGAGCAGCTAACTATATTTTGTTCGTCTACGAGAAAAACCTTACTGAACAAATGTTTGTGAAGCAAGACCGTGAAAAAAAATAGCCTGAACACATGAGGTTTTAGATAAAGTCTCAGGATTCTGGGACTGGATATGGAAAGCTATAGAAGAGGAGAGAAAAATCAGGTCCACAAACACAGATTATTATGGAATTTATCTGCTGCTCTCATTAAAGGCTCAGAGAAGTTCTCACTATGTCTGGCTACCCAGGAATTAAGGGCAGGTAGAGCTGAGATGTTTTTGTGGCTTCAGTATTTCGAGCTCTCTGTACCATACTAATACTGCCAAGAGAGTCAAAAATTGATCCCTGATTTGTCAGGCCCATGGAGATTTCTTAAATATCTGCATGGAATGATACCCTCAAATTTTATTGGACCAACCACAATAGAACAGATGGTGAGGTACAGACAAGTCTTTAATGGAATGCATCAGGATGAAAGACCACTGGCATCTTTCCTCTTGAGTTGTTTGTCACTTAGCATGGTTCCCAAGCAACTGAGCTAGTTTATGATGCCCATTGTCCTAGGTCACGAAGGATAGTGAGAGAAACAGGAAGAAAGACAAGAAAGATATTGTCTGAGCTTAGTCTCCAGAAGCTTTGATGCACAAATCAGGCCTTCCTGGGACACATGTTGAGACAAAGGGACTACTTTTTTTTTAACCCCTTATGATCTTAAGAGAAATAAGATGGGTAGAAGTTTTTCCTTTTGGTTGAGGGAAGTTCTTTGGAAAAGGATTCTCTTCTGAGCCTTTAGCATCAAACATTCAGAGATATGAAGGAAGGGGTACATCAGGTCAGTTAAGGAATCTGTCTAGACTACTTACAGCAGTCACTATATCTACTAAGTTTGTCTAATTACCCATTCTCTTTTACCTCAAGCACATTTTTCTGCCCATCTCCACACCCCAAGATCTTTCTCACATGAATTCTCTTTTCTAATGCTATGAGGTTGCCTCAGAGTTTCAACAAAAGGGATAAATTATCTCTCTATAATGTTGAATTCTTTGTTTCTTCTAAATGCAGAAGGACATCTCGAAGCTATGACAGATGAGTTAGTGGGCAGACTACATGAACACAATGCTCTGTCTTAAGTAATCACATTTGTCTTTGGTATAGACCTTCTTGACAATAAATTATGCCAAAGTAGCATGGATTAAAAAAATAGAAATACAACTGCATTCCACCCCAGTATCCATTTTTATCGTGGTAGCCTGAAGGCAAAATACGTACTTTCATTGTCTTGCTTGCATTCAGTTTTCAAAAAAAAATTGTAAACTCTCATATTTGGGCATGGTAACTTTTGACAAGCAAACGGAATAAGTACATAAATAATGAAACAGAATAAAAATTAATGACCTAGATACAGCATAATAAGGATGATTTAGGGGAGGTTAAAGAAAAAATGTAAAATTTGTTGGCATAATAACATTCTGTGTTCTTTATTTTCCAAGCAATTATCAACAATTATATTTTAACTGTTCTTCTCAGACTCAGCCTGATTCCAAATTTGTGACATTAGAGTAACATCATTTGACTGCTGAACTTCTTCAAGTTTCTGCACAGAGAACCAATATTTTTACAAAAGAGAAATGATCATTTACTTATTCTCATGCTAGTGAAAATAATCTACATCCAAAAAGAAAATGCTCTTTTAAATATTTCAATTTGTTCATTAATTACAATTTGAGATGGTGCCTCGATATAGATTATAGATATGAACTTGTGATGCTCTTGTAGCAACCGATAATTTCTTCATCTGCCATGTCCTGGAAACTTCAGTGAAGCCTTAAACTCAGTGTCTTTAAAACAAAAGACTGAATAGATTTGCTATTTATTAGCAACCTTCTTTTTAAAAATACTGTTAAAAAGGTTTACTGCTGGGTGTGGTGTTCATGCCTTTAGTTGCAGCTCTTGGGAGGCAGAGGCAGAGCTCTATGAAGTCAAGCTTAGCGTGGTCTATGTTGCAAGTCCCAACTTACACAGAGAAACTCTAGCTAACAAAATAGGTCTATTTTTATGTAATTTTGTTTGTATGGATACAATGATGCTTATGGAGGACAGAAGAGAGCACTGGATTCTCTGATGTTTTGAACTGGAATATTTTGGTGTGTAGAATGAGGTCAGGACCTCTGAAAGCTCTTCAAGTGCTCCTAAACACTGAGGCATTTCTCCAAATTTAACAGTGTAACTTCAGAATGAGGAATAGGACAAGACTGATCATAGAGGAAAGACTTTAACTAGTTTGCTATTTTTCATTTTGGGTTTACAGTGCATGTGTATATGTACAAGTGTAAGAGGTCAAAGTCACCTGTGATGGCACATGTGAAACCCAGAGATCAGCATCAGGCATCTTCATCTATAATAGCTCCAATTTACCTTTTGAGACAGGGTTGCTCAGTGAACCTGGAGCTTGGTTTTTCCAATAGGCTGGCTGTCTAGCAAGCTCCCAAGATCCTCCTGTCTCTGCCTACCCCATACTGGAGTAACATACATGCATTGTCACACCAGGCTTTTTAACATGAGTACTGAGGACCCAAACCCAGGTACTCATATTCACAGTATAAGCATCTAGCCTCCAAGTCATATCCCTACTCCCAGTTTTTCCCAGGTCTTAACTTAAAAAAGGCAAGCTGAAAATCTTAGTTACTTTAATTTCCTTGAAAACTTAATTCTGGTGTCTTAAGTATGACTGCTAATTATTTCTCTGTTATAAAAAAGGCAAGCAAACAAACAAGCTAAACAAATAAACAAAGCCATTTTAAGCTTTCTACAGTTTTCTAATGACACAATTAAAACTAATAAAAAAGGTAGTTCATGATGGTTTTACAGAGGCTAATTGCAAAATATGCACAATTAAAATAAAAGGGTTTCTAATGAGTATAAACAAATCATTTAAACAGGCCATGTTTTAGGCTGCTAAAGAAATAGGGGGGAAAGCCAGTATTTTCTTTCTGAGAAATTTTAATTATATGTGATGACACATAAGCAAGTGGAAGTTAATGAAATTTACTAACATATTTAAAGTAAGTAATCATTTATAAACCATTACAAGGATCAATCACTGAGAAGCTACTGATAATTGAAGGCTGCTGAGGGAAGGGTAAAAGTCACTTCTTTCAGGGTGTGGTCACTAGTAGGTGGCTCATGCCATAATAGACAGCCTTACATCCATGCTTAAATGGGCAGCACTAATTCAATTCAGTGAGTTATAAAAAGTAAACACATTAAGTTGGGCAGATGTGTTGGGGTAGGTAACTCAGCGGAGTTGGAAAGAAGAGTAGGGGTGGATACGATCCATACACATTGAATATATGCATAAAATTTTATTTTTAAATTTTAAAAATGATTTAATTATTAATTTTAAACTAATTTAGTGTGTAACTCTTCTCTGCCTCTGTTTCCCCCCCCCTCTTTCTCTCTCTCTCTCTCTCTCTCTCTCTGTGTGTGTGTGTGTGTGTGTGTGTGTGTGTGTGTGTGTACAGGTGCCCTCAGAGGACAAAAATGTGGTGTATGTCCTGGACCTGGTGATGTGAGCTGCAATAGCAGCTCTGGCAGAGCAGCAAGTACTCTTAACTGCTGAAGCATCTCTTAAACCCCATGTGTGTGCAAGTTCCAATGAGTAAATTAAACATATTAAAACTATCAACCACAAGGACATTCATCTCCAAATGCAGAAGTTGTACACAGATCTTAGCTTTTTGCTTAACAAGCTCTTGTGTTCTTTTAGTTTGAGGGCTGAGGATGGAACGCAGAACTTAATGCATGCTAGGACTGGTCTTCAACGCTGAACTAACCCTTGCCATTTGATAAGCTTTTCGTCCTTGCAGACATTCATAATCCTCATAACATTTCTTTCTACTATTGTTGCTAAGTAGAGATACAATTGTTTTCCTTTACTCCTCTACATGGCTCAAAATATCAGTTTATCACAATGATTATCAATTAATTCAGCACATCATCATGCTGAGGGCTTGTTACCAAGAGTCTACTGGGGTTGACCCAGTGTTTATTATTCAGTAGTCTGAGGTGGGCCTGTGAATTGAACACTTCTATTATAACAAGAACTTGACAGGTGCCAAGCTCTGAAACCTCACCAAACAACAAAACAACTCCTTCTCCTCCTCCTCCTCCTCCTCCTCCTCCTCCTTCCTCTTCCTCTTCCTCTTCCTCTTCCTCTTCCTCTCCTCCTTCTCCATCTCTTCATTCTCCTCCTCCTCCTTCTTCTCCTTCTCCTTCTTCTCCTTCTTCATCATCATTGTCATTATTATTGTGTTATTCATCTACTTTACATTCAGATCATAGCTTCCACTCATTCCTCTCCTCCCAGTCACTACTGCTCCCCTCTCCTCTCCACCATCTATCCTTCTTTCCTTTCTTCTCAGAATTGGGGAGTCCTCACATGGATATCAACTAGCCTTGGCACATCAAATTGCAGTAATATTAGGTACATCTTCTCCTATTGAGTATAGACCAGGCAGTTAGGGGAAAAGGATCCAAAGAGAGGCAGTGAAGTCAGAGACAGAGATAGTTCCTGCTTCCATTGTTAGGAGTTCCACACAAAGACAAAGCTGCACAACTGCTACATATGTGCAGAGGACCTAGGTCTGTCCCATGCATACTTTCTGGTTCCTGGTTTAGTCTCTACAAATCCCTATCTTTTGGTGTTCTTGATCCCTCTTGCTCCTACAATCCTTCCTCCCTCTCTTCCACAAGATTCCATGAGCTCTGCCTTATATTTGGCTATGGTTCTCTGCATGTGCTTCCATCAGTGACTGAGTGAAGCCTCTGATGACAATTCTTCTAGGCTCCTGTCTGCAAGTATGGCAGAACATCATTAATAATGTCAGGGTGGGCTCCTTGTGGCATGGGTCTGAAACTGGGCCGGTCATTAGTTGACTATCCTCTCAATATCTTCTTCCTTGTTTACCCCTGGACATCTTGTAGGCAGGACAAATTGTGGGTCTAAAATTTTGTAGCTGGGTTGTTGCCTTAATCTCTCCTTTGGAAATCTTGCCTGGTTACAGCAGATGGCTATTTCGGACTCCATATCCCCTTATTGCTAGGAGTCTTAGCTAGGGTTACCCTCATAGACCCTCATACCCAGGAGTTTCCATTTTCCTAGCTTTCTAGCTCACTCCATTGATGGCCCCCATTCCAGTTATCTCTTCTAATACTCTCCTCCTCTATAGTTCCCCAACTTGATCTGCCCTGTTCCTATCCCTACGGCTTTCCCCACCCAGTCCTCTCCCTCCGCCCACCTTCCGATGTCTAATCTATTTCACTTTCTCAGTGAGATTCAAGCACTCTACCTTGGGCCTTTTTTTTTTATTTAGCTTTTTTAGGTCTGTGGAATGCAGCATGGTTATAGTGTACTTTATGACTAATACCTGCTTATAAGTGGGTATGTACTATGTTTGTTTTCTGGGTTTGTGTTACCTCATTCAGGATGATCTTTTCTAGTTCCATCCATTTGCCTGCAAATATTATGATGTCCCTGTTTTTAATCGCTAAGTAATACTCTATTGTGTAAATGTACCACATTTTCTTTATCCATTCTTCAGTTGAGGGACATCTAGGTTGTTTTCAGTTTCTCACTATTATGAATAATGTTGCTATGAACTTAGTTGAGCAAGTTTCCTTGTGGTATGGTAGAGCATCTTTGTAGTATATGGCCAGGGTTGGTATAACAAAGCTTATTCTTGACTTTGTGACCCATACAGTTCCCCAGGCTTGGAGTTGAACATTTCTGTTGTCTAGCTGGCTTCTATTTATTTACTTTAGATCCTGCCTAAATGCTACCACCATAGCAAGACTATAGGTTGTTCAACATAGCATAAGGGTTCTGAGTTTTCTCACTTTCCCCAATCTACTCCTCAATTTCCAAATAAGTGTTTACTTGCCTGTTTATTTGCTAGCACTTCTTTCCCAAGATCCGAAAGCACATAAAGGGAAGGCAACTCTATGCATTTTTCCCACAGGCTATTTCTGTAACTGGCATATGAAAATTGTCAATACTTGTGTAGTAGAGAATGAGCAAGTGCTGGAGAGTTAGTATAGTAGTAGAAAACGTGCAAGGCTCTAAGTGCTATCCCCTATCCCCAAACAAACAAGCAAACAAACAAATCTCTAGAGAATTGTACATTTTTGCTTAATTACTACCACTGTAGATGAACACTTATTGTCAAATTGCATGTAAAAAGTTGGCTATATAAATCTGATAAGAAACCTGATTATTTGCTTTGAGATTCATAACCATATTTTAAGGCTACCAGTTGACTTTATGTTGGAAACATGTTTAGGGGCCATTGTCCAAAGCATTGCTGCCTCTTTATTAAAAATATAATTCTTCATTTTGGTTTCAAGTGGGAATTATTTCCTAAAATGAAACAAGGGGAAAAAAGACTGAGTGATGTTTTAAAGGGACATACAATATATGCTGCTGATACAACATGGTGCACCCTCTAAAGTATATATATTTTTAGTTGTTTTGAGCCAATTTTAGCCCATCCTGGCTTAGAGCTTATTATGTAGATCATGCTGACCTTGAATTTGTGGCAACACTCCTGTTTCAGTCTCCTCCCAAGGCTGGGATTGCAGGCCTGCATGAACATACCTGGATTGGCAGCTACTTTAACAAAGTGATAGAAAAAATTAATAAAAATTCGAATAAAATAATCCAGGGTCAGTATGTAGAGTTGTTTAATAAAATCCAATTTAAATTAAACCTGGGTTTTCTGATTGAATTGGTAGACCTTGACCTGGTCTTCTAAAAGAAGTATGACGTCCTCTACTTTGTCCAAAGAGGTACTTTTGAAGACAGAGATTTTCCATGCTGGTTGAAACTCTGGTTTTCATCCTCTGCTGCTAGTGGGTTCCTCACATCCCAGTTATTTTCTCTCTAACTCTCCCCGACTCTTGATCATTTTAGGGTTTTCCAGTAAAGAAAGTGACTAAATAACACTATGATCCAAGAAATCATTAACTATTAGATTGTAACAAAGGTCACTTACAAATATTTCCCAAGCAATGGTCTTATGTCAGAAGGGAAAATAACAAAGGCATCTCAATATTGCTTTAAAGAGGAGTAAGCAGTTACAACATATTCTTTTTTCTTTTACACTACATATGGCTAGTTAAATATAGTGGCTGAAAATACCAGAAATAGAAAGTCACACAAGACCTAGTTTGGCTAACCTTAGGGATACTATATGAAGGAGAGGATAATAAGTATATTCTTTGCAGAGCCACAAGCTACAATCATATCTTGGGAGGGTACCTCTTTAGAGCTGACTCTTTACATTATTCCAGAATAACCTGGCTTTCTTCACTATTCTACTATGTAAAGTAAGGTCTTCTTGAACTAAACACTGTGTATGATACTGACACATGAAAACAAAGGGTGTGTAATAGAAAAACAGATATATAATCAGACTTTAAACAATAGATAGAAAACCATAATGCATCTTTAAACATAATTTTTATAACTCAAACTATGAAGTAAGGAATTGTCATAAAAATGAATTTTGAGCATTTCCTTAAACCATGATTGTAATCAGCATTCATTTAACTAGCTTTTGGAGAGTAGACAATCTAACTTTCTACAGAAGGGAATGAATGGCATGTCCTCCATATGTCCTAGAGTCCAGTGTAATCAGTAATTCAGTTGGACACACTCATTTTATATACATATATAGATTATGTATATACTATCTATATATGGGGAATCTTAATAGCCTCATAGTCATTAGCAGAGAAAGCAACAAATTTAGTGAGATATTATTAAACTGCATGGGGTGGAGAGATGGCTCAGCAGTCAAGAACATGTGCTGCTCTTGCAGAGGACTTGAGTTTGATTCCTAACACCCAGACAGTGGCTATTATCCATCAGCAACCTGAGTTCCCACAGGATCTGATGCCCTCTTCTGGCCTCCTCATGGATACCAGGTATGCACACACTGCAGATAGAAACACAGGCAAGGCCGGGCGTGGTGGCGCACGCCTTTAATCCCAGCACTCGGGAGGTAGAGGCAGGCAGATTTCAGAGTTCGAGGCCAGCCTGGTCTACAGAGTGAGTTCCAGGACAGCCAGGGCTACACAGAGAAACCCTGTCTCGAAAAACTGAAACACAGGCAAAACATTCATATGCATAAGATAAAATTTAAAAAAATAATTCATGCTAGAAGAAATTGTATCATAGGTTCCAGGAAGTGCAAAAAAATGCTGAGGCATATTAGGAGAGAATATCTGAGTAAATAAGAAGATTGAAGTTATCCAGAGAGAAGGAGTAACAGAAAAGCCATACCCCTCTGAAGAGACAATTTTCATCTACAAAATGGCATGGGTATCATTATAGCTTAAAGTCTTCTAAAGAGATGGAGGAAATGTCAATGAAGTATAGAGAGGTTAAAAAGTAACAATGGGCAGAAACAGGATGGTGGCAACTGGAAACAATTTCTTCATAAACAAGTCTTTAAGGAACTTGGGACATTAAAAAATACTTTGCCGTGTACTTTTATGTATATATACCAAAAGTAGAATGGAATATCTGTTATATGTCAGGAATATTCAATTACTGATGATAGATCCACCCACAAGTCCTTGTGATTGTATAGCTTAACTATTATGTACATTTTTTATATAAGCAATTTATATTGTTATGTAAGTTTATGAAAAAACAAATACCAACCCAAAATATATGCATAGGTATAAGGTGTAACATGTTGCCAATACAATACCAAAAAGTGAAGAAATGCATATGTTTACATATATAATTAGTGAAAAGAAATGCTTTATCTCACTAACACAAATTAAGGAAAGGCTACCTCTGTATGTATGAATGATTACTAGATTAATTTAAAGATATGGAATACTTGTACAATATATTACACCGACTTTGTTTTATAATGGTAATCTTCATTTAATTTTCGTTTGATGTGGTAGGCACTTACTATTGAAACAAATCAGATTTTTTTTGGTGAATTTGATTTTACATTAAATGTATTATCAACTTAGAAATGGTAGAGCACAAATGATCTGAAGACAAATGTCTATTTTCTAAGAATTCAGATAAAATAATATATGCAAAATGGATGAAAAGGATTATAAAAGGTTCTTCAATATTCACTTTTACTTTAAGCTTATTATAATTCCTAAATTTAATTAGTGTTTTGAGCCTTTCCAAAATGACCTTATTTCTTACAAATGAAACAATAAAGCAAGATAGGCAACCGCTTAAAGTCAAATAAAATAAGCATAAAATGAATTTTTTGGTAAACTTGTTAAAATAATAGTTCCCTTTTATTTCAGTATATTCTGAGACGGCAAAGAAAGTCTTAAATATTCACATCTGTGCAAATGCTAGCACTACAGATTTACTAATAGCTGTTAGTTCTACCTGCATAAACATACTTGTATGTTGAACTGAGCATTAACCCAATTTTTTTTCTTTCTCAACATGTAACTGAAGACCCACATTTACAAGATAATACTTTGATTTCTCTGATCTCACCTTAAGACAGTATCAAAATTCACATCCTGTTCAGTCCATTATGATAACTGCTATCATGATGACATCTAGTTAAACCTATGCAAATGATGAATCAATTACTCATTACACAAATGTGTAAATATTTATTGTCTATTTAATGTATTCATATACTTTTTAAGAAAAAATTCATTAGACAAATATACTTATTAAAATAGTGGAACATATTCAACTAAAATCTGTTATACTTAAATATTAATACATTTCCTTGTCATCTTCTTCCAAGTACAAATATGATTTGATGTCTTCAAAAATATGTCCATAAATACTTCATTCCTCCTTAGAATAAGGAACAAAATACTCATGGAAGGATACAGGTACAGAGACAAAATTTAGAGCTAAGATGAAACGATGGACTATCCAGAGACTACCCTATCCGGGAATCCATCCCATCATCAGCCACCAAACCTAGATACTAATGCTCATGCCAGCAAGATTCTGCTGAAGGGACCCTGATATAGCGGTCTCTTGTGAGGCTATGCCAGTGCCTGGTAAATACAGATGTGGATGCTCACAGTCATCTATTGGATGGAACATAGGGCCCCCAATGGAGGAGCTAAAGTACTCAAGGAGCTGATGGGGTTTGCAACCCTATAGGTGGAACAACAATATGAACTAACCAGTACCCCCAGAGCTCATGTCTCTAGCTGCATATGTAGCAGAAGGTGGCCTAGTTGGCCATCATTGGGAAGAGAGGCCCCATGGTCTTGCAAACTTTATATGCCCCAGTACAGGGGAACACCAGGGCCAAGAAGTGGGAGTGGGTGCATAGGGGAGCAGGGCCGGGGGAGGGTATAGGGGACTTTCGGGATAGCATTTGGGATGTAAATGAAGAAAATATCTAATAAAAATTGAAAAAAAAAAAAAAAGAATCCATCAGGTTTCGTGTCATTTGTGTGAAACTTCTTTAAGCCTGGTCATGCATACTAAGCTTACAGAAACATGTTTGTCAGTTGAGTCACTCATGCAGCCAAAGAGAAGCCCTCTTTTGAACGTTATTACAAAATATCAAGGGCATTACAAAGGTCTGTAAGCTATCAAGAGCAAAGGACCATATGTTGATGTGTTCTCTCTCATGTTTCCCAACTATCAATTTGATAGTCTGTTTTTTTGCTTCAATTATTATTTTTACACACACACACACACACACACACACACACACACACACATTATATATATATATATATATATATATATATATATATATATATATATATATATATAATGACCGCTCAGCAATGAACAACCAGCAAAAGGACTCATGCCTGGGAGAGGCTAATTCTCTTACTTTTTCGTCTCGGGAATGGGATCCCATACAATTTAGCCCACACTCTTTTCATTTTACTGTATATTGGATGAGTAGAAAACACCACATAATTCTTATGATAATTCTAGCATTGTGAGTTTGTAGATCAAAATAATCCCTTCTCTTATTAGAAATATGTGAATCTCAATAGCCAAGAGGCAAACTATGGGAGAGGCAGCTACATGTCATTCCAAGTAGCCTTGTTGATTACAGACAGATAAAAGATTTAAGTGGCAATTGAATGAAAATTACTTAATTATATTTAATATATTTTATTTAATAGCAATGTATAATTTCAAATTGGATTAAATTGCTTCAAGGTAAGAAAATAAATAAATAAAAGCAAATGAGTGTAGTTTGACATTGGTTCTAAAAACCACAGCAGCATATTGCTAATGGCCCTTATTTACTTTTGTTTCAATTTGATCACTTTTTAATAAACTGCCTTAAAATTAAATTCCTTCTGTTCACTAATTTGCTCATGTCACATTAAGATCATGATGATAAAATTTGAATTTTTGATAGGTGAAATTAAAAATGAGTTTACTGGATCTAAAATGATACAGAATTGCAGAGAAGAAAAATTATGAAAACAATCATGTCTTAAACAGGACTTACAGGCTCTAAATACAACAAAGAAAATATATTCCCCATGACAATCAATTATTTAAAAGAAAATAGAAATCAGTGTTCCAGAATAATTCTGATTAAGAGAACTTGACAGTTTAGGGCTGAAAATACTGTGGAAACTTAATAAATAATAAAGTTTACAAGCAAAAGCCTAACAATAATATGTGGATCAATTTTTAAAAACAATTAGAAAAATCAATGCTTCTTTAAATGTTTTACTGTGAATAATTCAAATAATTCAGTTAATGAATAAACATCTTATTTGGTTATACCCTGACTATTTCAATTGCATTGATAACTCGAATTCCTTTGATATAGAAGCCTTCATTCTTTAAAATGTCAGAACAACAGAAAATTTTGTTTTTAATATTTCTCACTTAATCTTAAAACAAATTTAAAGACTTAAAAATCATATTTATCCCATAAACCACTCACCTATGCAATAATTCCTAACACTGTAATTGGTACCTAATATCATTTACTATTGCACTGCTTTCGGAAAAAAATCCTTTTTGTCAATCACTACAGCTATGATTCCTTCTTACCCCTCACAGTGGGTCTTTATTTTCTCCCTATGTGTATATTTAGTTTTATATGTAAATATGTACCCTCCATTCTGAATACAGTACCTCAGTAAGTTGACAAGGTAAGTTTATCATGAATAAAGCTCCTGGGGAAGCTATCAGCTATTCATATCTAACAAGTAGGTCTTATTGAGAGACTGTTGAATCGTGTCAACTGCTCTGAATGCCCTAGATTTCAGAAACTATAACATACTTACTTTCAGTCAGTATTTTGGCAGAAAATGAAGTACAGAATTTATTGTTGTCATTGACAATGTATTAGAGAGTTATAAAAATAAAAATTATGGGATTGTATATTTTAACTTCAATGTCAGTACTAAAAAGATTAATTATATCATAGGTCAATTGAAGTAACCCTAAAATTATTCATACTGATATCATTAAAATACCAATAAGAAAGTTGGCATAAATAACTGTGAGTACCTTTCACAAAAAGATTGAGAGATGCATAGATCATCATTTATTTCAAGGTTCATGAGTGAAATGACTATTTCTACCCATACTATATTAATTATTCCAAGAGGATATATGTCTGTACTGATATTTAAATTAAATGTTCTAAGTAGTGGTGAATAAGAAAAGTAACTAATGACATTACTTATGACTATCAACATATTGTTAAAATTGTTCAATAAAATTTTATTTTAAAATTGTTCAATAAATTTTTTCTGAAAAAAATATTTCTGTAACTTTTTTAGTATAAGAAATACAAAAGAACTAATTTTAGCAATGTTTGTAAACAGTAGAAGAAACATCTCTATTATTTACAACATAATGAACATTCAGGAGATACTTTAGTTAAAACTCACTACAAGTAAGTGTATGGGTAATATTGCTATTAAGTAATGGTTCTCAAAATATCTGTCCAGATGAGAGTGTCACTATCACCTGGGAAGCAGTTAGAAAGGGAGAATCAGTGCCTGCTGTATACCTCTGGAACCAGAAATTGTAGAGAAGTGGATCTCCTATCTAGGTTGCTACTATCATTACAAATGGTTCTATTGCATGCCATAATGAGAACCACTGCTATGGAATGTTCATGGCATTCTTAATGAGAAGCTGTAGACATGACTCCCCAGATATTTATAGATTCTATAACTATGAAATCTTATTCACTTTGAAGTCATTTTCTTACAAATAATTATCATTATTAGTTGTTGTCATTAATTCTTACATCCTACTACTCTATCAGATAGATAGCTGAAGATGGGGTGGTGAGAGGGTGACATTTCCATAAAAGGGACATTTTTACTACTTGTAAAGAATTTTTGCATGATAAAAAAACCATTATTCAGAAGACCACGTTGAATGACAGAAGCTGAGCACATTACTAGGCCACACCACTTTATTTGGACACTTGATCTGACCTGGGCAACCCAAAGCTACTCTGATGGTTGACTATTAATGTGTCATTACTTCCTGATTTCTCTAAGGCAGGGACTACTGCTGATGGCAGTTCCATAAGCTAGGAAATAACCATTTAGTGCACTAATCTACTACTTACGGTGGACCATGATCAACAGTTTGTTGATACAGAACCTACATGCCAACTGTGTATATCTCCTTCCAATTTTCCACTCACTACCACTGTTAGCTGAAAACACCACAAGTAGGAGGGATACTGTGAAAAATGCTACAAAGAAGGGTTTGTGCCACCTCAGAGCTAGCTGATACATTTTTATCAATGTACATTTAGTGATACAATCAGTGACTGGCTGGCATACAAAGTGGTGATTCTGTCTCAGTCAGCTCCTGGCTAGATCCTCTCAGAGGACAGCCATGCTAGACTCCTGTCTGCAAGCACAACATAACATCATTAATTGTGTGAGGGATTGGTGCCTACCTATGGGATGGGTCTCTAAATGGGTTGGCCACTGTCTGGCCATTCCTTCAGTCTCTGCTCCATCTTTGTCCCTGCATTGCTTTTAGACAGGACCAATTTCCAGTCAACAGTTTTGTAGTTGGGTTGGTGTCACTATACCTCCACTGGGACTGAAACAGAGGAAGATACCCACAGAGAAACATTGGATGGAGGTTGGAGACCCCTGTGGAAAAGTTAGAGGAAGGTTTGAAGGAATTGAGGGGGATGGAAACCCCACAGGAAGACCAACAGTATTAAATTACTTGGATCCGGACCCCTGGGAGCTCCTAGACACTGAGCCACCAACCTAAGAGCATAAACAGGCTGGTCTGAGGCCCTCAGCACATATACAGTAGGGAGCTGCCATGTCTGGTCTCAATGGGAGAGGATGCACCTAATCCTTCAGGGATTTGATGTATTAGGTTGGAGGATATTAGGGAGAATGGGCTACCCTCTCAGAGGTGAAGCAGAGACTGAAGGAACTCTGGGAGGGTAGGCAGCATTTTGGATGAAAATAAAATAGAAACGATTCTGCTTTGTGATTTGTAGCCCCCCCCCCGACTAGGACATAGAGTCAGGTGTTGTCTGAGATCTAATATTTGATTGGAACTTTCTTTTCATCGGTTATGCATCCCCTAACTCCCATATAGGCTTCACCAGAAAGGAGACCCTCTATACATCTTGTGTTCCTTGACCTCATCTCTAGGGACCTGCTTCCAGGGAACTTAGAATAGAAAGGTCAGGTCATTAAGGGACTGTTAATAAAAGCCCTAAAGAATACATATTCAAAATTACAGAGAGTCGTAGAAATTTTGCATTACAATTACCAGGTGAAAGTGTAAAAGATAAATCTGAAGTGGTAATAATAGCCAACTCTGTGCATTTGCAGCAAGTGAATGAAGCTGTTGGGAAGAAATGATTTCTCCACAAATGATGTAATCCTTCACTTTGAGGTTTCAAAGGATGCTTTCGTATTTATAGGTGAATGCACTTAAGATTTTCGGATAACAGCTTCTTCACATTAAAAAATGACAAACATTTCCTAAGTGAAGACCTTGAAACTAACATGAACTTAAAAAAATAATACAGGAACCACTAAAGACACTTCATGGTCATAACAAAAGGAAGTAAGTGGGTGGAAGAAGGCAGTATTAGGTCATACCTTGAATGTTGGGGAACTGAAATAGAAACGTATTAGAAGCAGTCCTTTTGAAAGATGTCTTTAATAGGAAAACCTACTGTAAATGTTATTATAGTATGAAGAATATCTTATTATGAAAGAAAATATATTTTCTTAGTCACCATTAAAACAAGACAGTTATATTAGTTTATAGCTACATATATTCTAATGATACCCATAAAACAGGTTCACCATAAACAAATGACTCAATTCTATGAGTAACTTAGTAAATAGAAGGTGGTAAAAGGCTTAATAATTTGTAATTTAAAAATTGTTCTGGAACACGGAAAGGAGAAAACAGAAGCCCACTACTTGGGCTCTTTGTTTTAATATAATTTCTTGTTTGATTTATGATAATAAAATAACATGATTATAGCACAAAATGTGTTACCATTTTGGTAGGTATCAATGAGAATAGAAATATACAATGGAAGGATGATTATCCTTTCTTTGGAAATTTGAATTTTAGTAAAATAACACTCTTTATAACTGTTGTTAGTTAATATACTACAGGATATGCACCTATATTTACAAGCTAACAAAAATTCTTGTTCCTTTAGCTTGAGGCCAAATAATATCCTCAGATAAACTGAGATGCTACTAATAAAATCTTCAATATAATTTTCTTTAGGAAATAAATTAGTCATATTTTCTAATGAGGGAAGATTTTTCTTGGTATAGGTTTTAACCACAGTATAAATGTTATGAATGAATTATGTTGTAAATCCTTTAATTCAGAATGCATTAGTTAAGTATTTCTGAATATTGTATTATCTAAGATGCTTGAGGATTTGTAATTATCAGCCACATACAAAGCTTCTGTAATAAATCCTCAGTAAACAGGATTGGCATACTAAAGGATCAGATTTTCATATGCTGTTTTCAAATAAGAAAGATTGTATTCTTTGGAGAAATCTTTATTATCGAATTAAACATATCTTCAGTTGAATAATATCAGATGAGCCTATTAGCAGAATATTTTGATAATCCATGTTCCTTTAAATATCCCATGACCAGAAGAGTAGCTGTACAATGTTAATTGGATGCAATAAGAATGGCAACCAATTCTAGCTCCTTCTTTTATCACAGTCCATCAGAAGGACACAAAGAAGTCCAAATTAAAATAAATTCAATAAGCAAAGAACATGTTCCTTTTCCAACTGTTGTAAATCCCTTTCCTCTTGTTAAGCAAGGCTTACTCAGTAATTATTTTCTTTATGAAAGTAAAAGCAGAAGGATGTTTCTCTTATTAAATCAATGTCTTTATGCTTATGAAGTTGAAGGCACCACAAAACAGTCAAAGAAGAAAATATCAACTCATTTTCTCCCACCCACTGTTTTAAATTGTTTGCTTAGTACCAACGTATCCTACACTTATATAAGTTGTTTATGAAGAGCCAAATTAATAGTCTTTGCAATTGTTTCTGCTGGAGTTTGGAAAGCTGACAAATGAATTAGTAGAAAATGGCAATTCTACATGAATTAGCTTTTAAGTCTCCCTAAGAGGTTGATGCAGAACTTAATAAGAGACTTATTAGGAGAAGTAGGACAACTTAATTCAGATTGATTATAGACTTTGGTGAAGACAGCTGGGGTTCAAATGAAACTGAAAAAGGACTTATATGCACTTCAAAGTATGCTAAACAGATGTCTGAAACAATTACTCTGCTCAGCCTTTTCAGAAGTTTCAAAGACAGGATGGCAATAGCATGGTAAACGAAGGTTCTATTTGCCCAAGTTGAGGCAGAGACTTTAAAAACACACATACACAGTGCTATCTAAACTCAGATGCTTTGGGTAAAGAAAAGCATTTGACATTGTTGTTCTAAGTAATTTGCTTTTAGCTTTACAAACAAAGCAGGAAGTGAGAGGGGTAACATGGGAACAAGTAATAAGCTCTCCTAGCAACCCTAACTTACAATTAATTTCACATTGAACAAATAATTTGGTAGGCTTTTTTAAGATGAGTAATTTGTACTTTACATTACAAGCTCAAGTAAAGCCAACACTGACCTTTCCATTGCGATACTTTTAAAGTGTACAGTGAGCCTGTATTATATTCCTTTTAATAGAAATTTTCTCAGAAATTAAAGGCCAAATTATGTGCTTTTGAACAATACCAGTATGTGCTTTGTATTGATGTAAGAAGCATTGGTTCCATATTTAATCTAGTTTTATGAAGGATTATTATTTTGTTTATTTTTCCTTTTTGATCAAAGGTTCAATATACAATTTTGTTTACTATAATAAAAGCAAGAACAACAAAAGCCTCCCTAAAGTATTTCTTTTGCTTGAAGTTCATAGAACTGAGCAACCTATCGATAAAATTTCCCACACCATTCTAGGCAGTAAATCTATACTTCATTGCAAAGATAACCTTTGGAAATCAGGAAGGTAACTATATATAAAGTTCCTGCTGCACAAATATGAGAACCTGAGTTTGGATCCTTTGCATCCACATAAATGCTGGCCATAGCAATGCATGCCTATAACCCTGTGAGATGGAGTCTGGTAGAGGCTAGGAACTGACTGACCATCTATTCTATCCAATTGATGAGCTTCAGGTTCAGGTTCTGTCTCAAAGCAAGACAAGACAGAACAGGAGGAAAAAAAAACAAAACATGCACAAAAACAATATAGAAAGGTGATTGAGAAATATATTCCAAAATCAACTCTGACATTAATATAGGCAAGTTCGAGTCAGTGTACTTGTGCACGTATGCCCACATGTGATGCTTGATGCTTAGAGAACTTAAATAGTTTATGTCACTATTAAAAGGCTTGTCTTGTTTGTAGGAATTCCTTCTACCCATACTGTAACTGTGCAAGAAAGCATTATGATTTTCATAAACTTCCATGAAAGGATATAATGTTTTTTTAAAGTCAATGATAAATATTAACAAAAAATCCATTAGAAACATGATTAAGAAGCCAGTAACAGTAAAGGAAGATAGAATTACATGAAGATGGCTGCATGCTTTCTGCTTACCAAAGTGAAAATGAAATTCTAATACATCCCATCACAGTTCACATTATTTGTTCAGAGAAAATATACTTTGTTTTCTCAATGAAAAATTCTGGGATAGAATTTCTCTGACACATTTCTTTAAGAAAGGAAGCCACAAGTATTCAGTTTGAAAGGTCTAAGAAGATGCAATTTTTAGTTTTTTCTTTAAATTCTTAATATTTATGTTGAATATCAATGTCAATGGTATAATGGCTCCAATATACTCTCTAATCCACTTCACATACCATGAAATCATATTCAGTTAAAATGTCAAGAAGATATAATAAAAGTATCACATTAAATGTGTTTTACAGGGAAAACTCATAGAATCTCTGTCTTCGACTTCTCCATAACATATTAGAAGTTTGTATAAGCAAAAGCAAAATATATACAAATAGATAACAAATTCAGAAATGTCAAGATAAAGGCCTGGAAGCTTAATTGGGGGTAGATGTGATAGTGTGTTTAAAGTTATAGCTGAATGTGTGTATTGGTGACATACATTAGTGTCTCAGTTCAAACTCCAACATGAAGGGGGAAAAAAAGCAAACAGTAAAATCAACTAAACTAAGGGCAAGAATGATGTAGCATTTTTCTGCGTGAAGAAACTATGGTTGATTAAAGCAAGAAAACTCAAACGATTCCCCAACCATTTTCACTTTGGGATTGTTCATAGAGCTTGAGTTCAAAATTATTAGATCAATCCCAGCTACTTGAAAAAAGAAGCAGGAGGATCACTTAAGCTCCAGAGTTCAAGGGCAGTCTAGATAAATATAGCGAGACTCTGTATAAATTGACCAAACAACCAATACACCATCAATAAATCAGCCTCATCAATCTCTCTACATACTTATCTTCCTCCATATCTTCTTCACCCTATCTTTCTTTTCACTTGCTTAAAGGACTGATGTTGTAGGTCAGCACATACAAAACATTAGGGTAAATACTCCCTCCAGCTATACAACTTTCTGAAAGCCTTTACATGTTTCTCTTGCATATCTATGCAGATGACCTAGTGATTCAGTTATTTTATTTCCATTTACAAGAAAATAAAATACCTATGTAGTCCAGTAACTGTTTATGTTATTCCTGTAAAGTGAGTAGTCACAGCTGTATCCTTAAAATGCTTAGTAAGCACTGGGCAATGGTGGTGCACACCTTTAATCCCAGCACTCAGGAGGCAGAGGTAGGTGGAGTTTGAGGTCAGCCTGGTCTACATAGTGAGTTCCAGGACCGCCAGGGCTATACAGAGAAACCCTGTCTTGAGAAACCCCCCTCCCCCCAAAAAAGTAGAAAGGCATTTGAAAAGTAATTTTTATTCCAGTATGTATTCTTATGGAGCTTATTTGTGACATCAGGATTCTCTTAATGACTCACATTGCCTATATAAACATGACATTTATTCATCGTCATCTGTAATATTTATCACCATGAAAATGATCGGCTAGCATTTTCATACAGTCCAGAGACTTAGCAGTTATCCATTTCCCAATAATCAAAGGGCACATCAGCTAATGAAATAACACTATCGGAAAATCCATCAGAAGCATGTATTTGTAGTGACCCAAGTAACAACTTTTAAAACACTAATGGAGCTTTAAAACCTGAAAGGAGAAATGGAGAACGGAGGAGAGTTTTCTGAAAGCATCCCCAGGGATCTGAGATGGCATCCCCAGGGATCTGAGATGTATATCAAATGGTCTTCAAAGTAGCTAGCTGACTTGGCCACTACTTGAGAATCCTCTATAGCATGAGGAACACAAAGGCTAATACTGGTAAGTTAAATATAACATGGAAATGGTGGCTTTAAAGATGCTTCTCCTTTTTAATAATCAATTTTAGTTAATAAATTTAATTTGGTAGACTATCACTACCAAAGTTTGGGGTGTCAGATTTGGTGTCAATAAAATGAAACTCCCTTGGTAGAAGTTGAGAGCACTGTAGATATTTATGGAAGACTACATAAATAAGTTATATGTGCTTTGGGCTTTGAAGGTTCAGTAAGAATTGATGAGACATACAAAGTATGATCATTCAGATGGAGGGAAAGTAAATGGTAGGCAGTTATAAGAAAATATGAACCATTTGTGTAGCATAGGATAAGGATGCTGGCTTGTCTGTATGTGAGTCATTAAAACAGTAGTAGTAAAGCCAGGGATAAGGAGAAGAGAGATAGTTATCCTAACTAGATGGCCTTCATTATATCTTGTAAGGAGTTTTATCTTAAAATGGGAAAAGTCAGGATGATGCAGAAATGTAGATAATAGAATTATTAATTCATTTACTCAATATTTAAAGGCAGTGTCCATAATATGCCACACACATTGACTGGTTAATGGATGTGAGCAGGTCATCTATATAAGTAAAAAAATAATAGGAATCTTAAAAAAGACAGCGGTTGAAAAGGGGGATTAATAACATTTTGAGGGAGAATAAGCAATGGTATACAAAAACAATGAAAATGTAAAAGAACATAATGCTGACTGTAAAGTTACTATATGTACTTCACTTGCAATTAGCAAAAGTCCTGGAGAATGCATTGTTTTGTTTCAGATTAGCTGTATTATTACTAAGGATAAAGTTGCAATTTGGGGCTTCTGGTCTTGGCAAGTATATTTTTATTCTGTTCTAATACTATGTAACACACACACACACACACACACACACACACACACTAATCAGAAATTCCATAAAAAACAACCAAACCAATCCTGTAAACCCCATCTACTTATGATAAATTAATTTCCTAATGGCAAAAATCAAAATTACTTTTCATGTAACTTTTTAATATTTCATCTTGTGAGCCTGAGGTACTACCTACCATGCTAATGAGACTCCTTAATATTTCATTTTTTTAATCACTGAAGAAAGACAAATGATTACATCACTGACTTTTCTTGGAGGAAACCCCGTGTGAAAGACTTTCAAATGAGGCAAAAAAAAAAAGGCTTTCTTTCTAAGGCTTATAGGCCCTATAATTTAACTTTGTGTGATGACAACACTGAGCACACATAGATGAGCACTTTTTGGGGGTCTCTCAAAGTATTGTGGAACAAAGCAAATCACACAGTACCTTGACTTTTTCAAGGTGATCTTGCAGAGAGTCAATGAGGAGATCCCCCACTGGCTGCCAGGATCCCTTGATCACCTCAGCTTGGCGCAACTTGAGGTCCAGTTCATCGGCAGCTTCCTGAAGTTCCTGGAGTCTTTCAAGAGCTTCATCTATTTTTCTCTGCCAATCAGCTGAGTGCAGGTTCAATTTGTCCCATTCAGTGTTGACCTCTTCAGCCTGCTTTCGTAGGAGCCGAGTGACATTCTGAGCTCTTTCTTCAGGAGGCAGCTCTAAATTGGCAATATGACAAGGTTTAAGGGCACATCCATTTTTGTTAAAAAAAAAAAAAAAACATGGTTGAAAAGGTCAGACTAGAAGAAAGGAAAGGAATATAGATTAACAAGAGGCCAACTTACTGATTAATGGCTCTTTTACACTTCGGCATAAATTTTGATATAGTCAAGCACAGCTAAACTGTCTGTCTTCCTTAGTGAATCTGTTCTACTTTCTGTCAATCAGGTAAATCAAGATTCATTTAAGCTTTCAGAGAGAAAAATGTTAGCACGTGCTGAACAGTTCCAATTTATTTCAGTCAGCTTAAACGGAAAATTAGCTTGCAGTCTTTGTAACAATAGAATTTCTTATCACAGATAAGCTCTTTTGTTTACTATTTCCTAAATATTCAAATAGCTGATCGTTGATTGCTTTATTTATGACTGAAAACAGGAGTGTGCATGATGGTTTGTGATTCTGTATTCTTTTTCAACACCTACATTTAATTTGAATTGATTCTGTTTACCCCTGACGTGTGAGAGCTATACAGACTCTGGCAGCAAGCATGGATGGGTTGTGCTCTCATCACTGAGCCTTCTATCAATATGTTATTACAGTTCCACATTCAATTACCTCTGGGCTCCTGGTAGAGTTTCTCTAGTCCTTCCAAAGGCTGCTCTGTCAGAAATATTCTCACAGTCTCCAGAGTACTCATGATTACAGGTTCTTTAGTTTTCAATTCCCTCTTGAAGGCCTGTGAAATGAGATGAAAAGAAATGCTTATTTGGCTTGTGGAATGCTCCTCAAAATTAATCCTGGGTGCTCAGCACTTGTTTATGTAACTCCCCAGTCAATTTCTCTCTCCTTTATTTATAAACTGGAAGTCATAAAATGATAAGAAAGGCTACCTGGGTCTCAGTGTTAATGAGCAAACCACGGGGTGTGCAAATTTTCTCTGAGGAAAGCTGGGGAGCTTTCAAGACAGGTGGTGTCTTAATATTAAGATAAGTTCATTTTGTTTATATGACCTGACTAGCGGATATAGAGATAAAAATCACAAAGGATACATTGTAAAATCCTACCCTGGTTAATGAAGATCTAAATATTCCCTAAATAATGACTTCTAGTACATATTGGAAAATATTCACTGTTAAGTGGAGAAATTTAGACCTTATTGAAATATGCAACAAATTCAACTGATAATTCTGTCAAAATGTTTGATGTTGTGTAAACTAGTGTTGCCAAATTAATCTATTGAAAATGATCAGTATTTTTAAAAAGTACCCATTATATTTTATATTGTGATTTTTCTGAGAAGAATAGATATTTTGGAACTATTATGGATACAGGCATTTTGAATACCTTTTTATAAATGAATAGACCTAGAATAGGTGTCTTTCAAACACTTAGTTAAGTAGTCAGGTTGGTAGACAATTTTAATCTTTAATCTATATTAAGATAGGAAAAAAAATTAATCAGTTTTGCCTTTAAGAACATATTGGACCAAAATAAGAAAGAAAAATGCCTAGCACAGGGAGGAAACATGCCCAAAGATGAAATGCAGGATGTCTTGGATTGAATCCTAGCTCTGTGATACCCCTAAACAAACAAATACAACAAAACCAAAGAATGAAAGGATAAAAGAAAATGAAAGAATCATTTTAGAATTTGAGTGAAAACTCTAAACTAATACATAATCCAGTGAGGCACACAGTAATGCATAAATTAATATTCAAGAATAAAAACATAGTTGCTGACCCAGATTCTTTGATATCTTAGGTGATCATGTTAATAAAAGATATTAAGTATCACATATGCAATAATATGGCTGATTAATAATAATCATTATTACTATGCCCCAAGGCTTAATTATAAACTATTTTCAATTCTATCTTATTTTAGCAATGCCATCAACTGAGTTTAAGTCTTATTATATAACTAGGAAATTTAGCAATGCTTTCCTTTAAATTTCAGACAGCACTCTGATACAAAAGTACCTCAGAACTGTATTATAATATTTGTTGTCAAATCTTAATGGTGCTCACCATTTAAAAGGACCCTGAGTTTGCCACTTTATAAAATAATTGATCTGTTAAGGTTATTTATGACTCAGGAGAGAGAGGTAAGGTTTCTGAATATAAATAACAAACTATTTGGATTCAGCCTGTACATGCAGAAGAATTTTCTATATTATGAACTATTCGTGTGTCCTTGAAATTACACTGGGTAGATGATTATTTACTTTACTTACAGAGAAGTCAGGTTCTATCTATAACATTTCATTTGATTTCTACATATGTGTGTTTGTGCATCTGCCACTATATGTATGCATGTGTTGTATCTGTATATGTACGTGGATACACTTTTTGTAGTGTTGTATTTCATATAATCCAACTTTCACAAATATAAACAAATTATGTCTTTTATGTGTCTGTCTACTTGAAGTGAGTCATGATACAGGCTTTGCTAAATATAAAAAGAATAATGGCTCCCTACACTAAACTTCTTTGTCTAAGTTACACTATATACTAGAAACAAAAAGTTGAGTCTAAATCGGTGCCTCTATTTATGAAGTTGCAGTATATCAGTAAGAGCTAAAAATATAAATCAGTTCAATACAACCTGGGAAAGATTTCTAGAAGATTTTAAGTACATTAATTCTAAAGCATAAACATGAGTTAGTCAGAGATGAATTGTTAGAGGATATTCAAAAAAGAGAAATGTGCACATTCAGAGACATGGCATAATACCATATAGTATGTATAGCTATCTCTAAACAGGCTTGCCCTTCTAGAAAGTTAGGATTAAGGAAAGACTGTTATCAGGGTTAACATGAGTAACTTAGTATATAGAAATACAGTATAGTTTTGAAGCCGAATTTTGGCATCAGACTTTTGAAAAGCTTGGGCAATATTTGTACATAATTATGAACTTTTGAAAAATTTAGGCAGGGAAGTAACATGGGTACATTTGTGTTTAGTCAAGGTAGAAGTAACATGATAAAGGGAATGAGAAAAAAAGATGAGGTTCTAATTAGGGAAGGGTAGTAAGATAAATACAGAAGGAAGGATACATGGATAAAGTGATAGTAAAATTGTCTGAGAAACTTTCAAGGAACCATACTAATATTTATCTAAGGAATCATACTATTATTTATCTACCTTAAAATTTTAATAGATATAAGTCATAAGTCTGTATACACACACACACACACACACACACACACACACACACACACACACACACACACACACACACACACACACACACACACACACACACACAAACACACAATGCTCCTTCCAAGAGCCAAGACCACCTAAAAAAAAAAACCCAGCACCAGTCATGAGAATCCATCTTTTGAGTTGTTGGCCAGGGTGTTGTCTAAGAGAATCACCAAACATTACAGGCTATGTATATTGCCATTGGTTGCCTATCATGGGTGGTAAAATGTAAGTTCTCAATACTACAAACACAAAGCATTTCAAATACAGGGCACATAGTCCCCAGAGATGGAAGTAACCTGAAAGTCTCCTCTCTGAGAAATAGCTCTCATGGTACTAGAAGGACAAATGTCAATCATACAATAAAGGGAGGCAACCAAGAATTCTTTATAGCTCTGTCTATGAATCACAACAAACACAAGAATGAGATGATAACCTTGAGGGTATAGTCGTGGCACATATAACTTGGTGGCAATTGGCAGTACTCTACTTGCATTTTAGACCCACTAAGCAAGACAGAAATCCTACCTGGTGTTGGAAATATAGCCAACTATTCAGTGCTACTGAAGTCATAGATTATAGAAAACTTAAACCTAGCACCTTACAAAACCAGCACAATCCCCAACTATAATCTTAATAGCTATCATCATTCCCACAGATAAATGTAGTCCTTATTCTTTTTCAAGGAAACCTCTCTTTACAATGGATGGAAGCAGAAAACCACAACAAATCAAAATGCAGAGTTGTAGAGCACAGTTCCAATGGCTACATCTACAAAAACAACTCATGCCCCTAAGTTTCAGAGAGCATTGTGACGAGGGGGCAGAAAGATACTAAGAGGTAGAGAGAGGCTCATGGAGTTTGCAGGGAGATTGTATCTCCTAGTAATGTCAGAAGCTACAGCCATAAAATTTTCACCAATATTACTGCCCTAATGTGAACTGACCGAGGATGACACAGATAGGTATGAAAACATGTGAGGGGAAAAGACCAAGAGGTTTCAGCCTTACATAAACAACTACACAATGGAATGCCTAGCATAGAAGAAACAGTCCTCCACAAGGGAAGAACATACCAATTTGTTATCCTATATCAACTGGTCAGTCCTGAAAATGCAAGTAACATTACATAGACTAAGCATGTTATATCTATGAATATATATGTACATAAAGGAAGAAAAAAAGATAACTCTCATGAATAGGGATATGGCACTATTGATAAAATGTGTGCATGAAGTCCTAGGTTTGATTGCCAACAGTAAATTGTCACACATGTTGGCACATGTCTGTTAATTATAACACTAAGCTGATAGAGGCAGGAGGATTATGTTTATTATCATCCTCTGTAGCAGAGCTTTGGTTACATGAGATCCCTCCTCCAAAACAAGCAAATGAAAAAAGTGAACAAAAATATACAGGAAATGAAGACAGTGGTCTTCCATTATTTACAGCTGCATATTCCATGTGTTCAATTATTTTTGGTTATCTGTGCTGAACACAATGGAAAATTACAAAATAAATTGTGATGCCAATGCCTGGCAAATACAGAAGTGGATGCTCACAGTCATTTATTGGATGGAACACAGGGTCCCCTATGAAGGATCTAGAGAAAGTACCCAAAGAGCTGAAGGAGTCTGCAACCCTATAGGAGGGACAACAATATGAACTAACCAGTACCCCCAGAGCTCCTGTCTCTAGCTACATATGTAGGAAAGGATGGCCTAGTTGGCCATCAATGGGAGGAGAGGCCCTTGATCTTGTGAAGATCATATGCCCCAGTATAGGGGAATGCCAGAGCCAGGAAGCAGGAGTGGAGGGTTGGAGAGCAGGGGAAGGGGGGAGGGTATAGGGGATTTTCGGAGAGGAAACTAGGAAAGGGGTATCATTTGAAATGTAAATGAAGAAAATATCTAAAATAAAATAAAATAAATTGTGATTGACTATCATGATACCACAGTGCTTGAATTCAAATATCCTACAAGCTCCAAAGAATAGGAGATGTAATGCTAACAATTTAGAGAATTCAAAGAAAAACTAAAAAGTACTTCCTTTAAGCGAAATGGTGAAATTCCTTATCTTTTATTTTTACTTGTATTCATATGAGTCTGAGTGTGCATATGTGTGCCACATATGTACAGGTGCCTGTGGAAGCTAGAAGAAGGTATTAGATCCCCTGTAATTGGGGTTACAATTGGTTATGAAGGACTAGGAACCAAACCTGATTATACTACAAGAGTATAAAGTACTTATAAGTATTAAACTATCTCTCCATCTCTGAAGATGCTCATCTTCATAAGGATATTGAAAAAATATATGCAGAAGTTGCTATAATCTAGAGTAAGTTATATTTCTGTGGATAATGTATAACTTATATAGTCTGACATGTGTAAGAACTAACTAACTAACTAACTATATATAGTTTGGGTTATTCATGGGGGAATCTTAGAATGCATTCTCATAGGTAAGATAAGCTCCTTTATAGAACCTAAACCTGAGAAGGGTGAAAGAAGGATTTGAAAGAAAACTAACTGGAGACAACTAGAAGAATAGCTTCATGTAAGATTGTGAGGATGCAACCCAGAGCCAGAGTACAACAAGAAAAAGACAGGCACAGTAGGAAAGTGTTTAGGCAGTGCAGCTATGCAGAAGGAGCAAGAAGTACTCATAGTTTTTACATTGAGTATATGAGTGAATTCTGGATACAATTTAACTAAGGGTGAGGAAATAAACTTTCTTGGACTACTCTATATACCTCTAATAGTTCTAGCCTGCTGAGAACTTTCCCATCCCATGCAAATGAGATGTGTACCATCTGTCTGGTTAATTTCTCAAATTTCTCTGATCCAAGAAGGACAAATGGTTAAGGATTTAGTTGAGAGACTGCTAGACTAAATTCCCAGTTGTCAAAACAAAAACAAAAACAAAAAAAAAACAAAGACAAAACCCAGATCTCTAGGTGCTTATAATTACAACATATGAAGCCCAGAATCAGAAAAAAATCTGGGCTGTAAAAACTGAGACATGCAGGGCATTGAGCTAAGTCCTTGAAAATTAGAGTTAGATTCAGGCCTATTATGTTTCCAAGGAGATTCATTTGGAGATGAGGACAGCTGGCTCCTCCTTTATAATCTTTGGTCTCTTGCTTATAGCACAACTAAGTACTTACATAGGAAGGTGTTTTCTTTTTTTAAAATCACCATTTACCATGTTGCCCTAGGGGATGTCATTATGAAAGAAGGAGAAGGAGGTAGGACTGTTTATTTTAAAACAATGAAAAAACCTTCTTTGGGTCCAGAATACCTCATGTGTATATTAAACATAAAATTAGTAAAGCCTAATATTACAATCATACTAAGATGAAGGTTGGCATTTGTATATGGGACATCTTGAAGATGTAGACTACTTTTGGGCAGTAAAATGTAGAGTCAGTAGGAAAAAAATTAACCATCATTTTCTCGCTCACCTAAATAATATTGAATGCCTACATGTTAATATTTAATGAGCAGAAGGAAAATGGAATATCATGAGAAAGCAAATATACAGAGTTTGGAAGTCCTGGTGAGTATTGCAAAAGGAAGAAGATGATTTACAGAGGCAAAGACAGATTTGCACTAAGGAGTGTTAACTGGACTGCTTGATAGCCTGAGACAGACATTTAGTTGAGAAAGGGGTAGAAGAAGAAGTAGAAATACCTAGTGCAAATTACTTACATAATATCTTTTTCCTAAAGCAAAAAAGAGGAAGTAAAATAAATTTAAAAAGAGGAAGTAAAGAAAGCAATTTAAAAAGAGAACAAGCAGACAGAAAAGACTTTTTAAGAAGAGTGACTTGAATAAGATTAAAGCTAGTAATAAGCTAACTATATATATATATATAATATATATATATATATTATATATATATATATATTATACTAAGTCTTTTCTAGATGCTAAACCTTTAATGTTGTTTCTGTATGTTTTTTGGTACTTGTCTTTGAGTCAGAGTTTTATTATGTAACCCAGAGTAGTTTTGAACCCTTGATCCTCCTGCCTCAGAATTTTGAGTTTCTGAATGGAGGGCTGAGAGTGCCTATGTGCACCAAGATGCTGAACAAACTTGTAAACTGAAAACCAAGACTATACCAGGAGAATCCAATAGACCCTGGAAAACTAGGAAAAGGAATAAACACAGTATAACGAATTAGGCCCAATATAGATCAGGTAGAAGAAACTTGTAATAAATGTTATAGTGAGGTCTATAAAATAAGAGTATGGGTTAAAAGTTACAAAAAACTGAAAATCTGAACCACTATGCAATAATACAATTCCATTGTTAAAAGCAGAGAGAAAAATTCAATGTTAATGATTATATCAATTATGAAAGAACATTGGGATGTCACTTGAGAGTTTTTTCCTTTTTCTTTTTCTTTTTCTTTTCTTTTCTTTTCTTTTCTTTCTTTCTTTCTTTCTTTCTTTTTTTTTCTTTTTTTCTTTTTTTTGAGACAGGGTTTCTCTGTATACCTCTGACTGTCCTGGAACTCACTTTGTAGACCAGGCTGGCCTTGAACTCAGAAATCCTTCTGCCTCTGCCTCCTTAGTGTTGGGATTAAAGGTATGTGCCACCGCACCTGGTTGTCACTTGAGTTGTTGTTATACCATAGCTTCACAACTTAATTTCTTAAATGTGAGTCATGGGGGATTAAAATGAACTGAAAGAAAAGACAGGAGTTTCTGGCATGACAAAAAAAAAAAAAAAACCTTTAATTTTCACGCAACTTTTTGACATTAAGAAAGTGGATAGAAGGCAGGATTAATTGTTTGTATCTTTACAATTCAAGAAATCTTAGATTAAATACAATGTGGGTAAAATATGCAAAAAGAAAGAAGTAGTTGGTTCTAGAAAATTAGAGACAGACCAAATTGATAGTTTTATGTTATGTGGACAACCTATAAGTTGTAATGCTATTTTATACACTGCTGCATGACTATGCTTCATTTCATTTATCCATGTAACAAAAGTTGAGCACCAATTATGTGCCATTGTTCTAAGGTAGATATCAACATCTGTTGTGCAGGCATAATGTTTTTATACACTGTGTAAAGTTTACCCTTGTATTATTCAAATGCTGATTTCTCTGCCCTCAAATCTTGTTTCAATCAGGACACAGCATTTTAATGCTTATACCGAGAATTTCCTGTCTTAAGTTTGTGTAAATAATTCTTATCATTTACTCTCTGCCTTGTCAATACCTTCCGACAAAGGCTGGGTAGAATAGAGAATAGCATGGGGCATTCCTCAGTCAAAGGAAAGAGAGATGGAGTGAGATCAGCAGGGAGGATGGAGGATTTGGAGCCATAAGGTAGGAGTCAGGGAAGAGAGAACATGAAAACCCAACCTGAAGCCCAAAGAGCCAGACAAATAAAAATATGCAAATGTCATGGGGTAGGACAAGGAGGTACACAGATTACCATAGAAGGCTAATGAAGATGATTTAAATGCTCAGGTATTGAGGTGCAGTTTTAAATAAACCTTGGTTTCTCTGTGTGGTTATTGGTGACTAGCCTAAGGTAGAGAAATACAGCTGCCAGATTAATTCACTGCTTACATTTATATTAAAGGTAATTCTTTAACATCCTTGTGTCACTGAATTGGAGAGAAATAAGTACATGTGGTTAAAAATGAAAAGATTCTTCATTTTAATGAAAGAAAATTAAAATTTCAGCATCTATCTCACAAAGTATACATTAATGAATATAAAGGACCAGATAAATCATGGTAAACTAAGAGTGAGTAATTAAAAAAAAAGATAATATACCTTTATCATTCTCCATTAAATTTTGTAAAGTAAAATAAAATATTTGAACTACTACAAAACTAAATAAATAAATGAAAAATATGCATTTAAAAAACCTCATTCACATATTTCATCTATACTAAAAATCAACAGAAAAAATACATCTAAATAATACTGAAAGCAACCTTGGGCATGAACTCTGCGGATGGTCCCAAGGTCCCCAGAGGATACTCCACGCCACAGGCTCTCTAGCATACCCAGTATCTTGGGATCACTGGTTAGTGGAATGCAACATCTGTTCCAAAACAACCCAGAGGGGCTTGAGACAGCAGGAACAGGGACACAGGAAACCCACCTAACCAGAAGCTGGGTTTCATCCAGTCAGCGCCAGCCCTGTGCCACCTTGGGTGCAAACTCAGCAGAGGGTCCCAAGGTACCCTAGAGGACACTCCAAGACTCAGGCGTCCTAGCACACCCAGGATCTTAGGAACAATGAGGAGAGTCGGCCTCCAGAGAGGGTTATCACCCCAGGACTCAGGTGAGAGCACTGTCTTCTATCCCTGGTCTCTTAGAGAACAGCCTGCACAGGACAGCACGCGGGGCACAGAAGCAACAGAGCTTCTTGGACAGGGTCTCTTTGGGCCTCCATCCTCAGCCAGGAGGCAGAGTTGAGACCCAGACCTCTGGGCACCTTCCCCACCATAGGAGAGTCAGCATCCAGGGAGGGCTCTGACCCCAGGACTCAGGTGAGAGCACCATCTTGTATCTCAGGTCTCTCAGAGACCAGTTTGCACAGGAGAGCATGAGGGCTGCAGAAGTGACAGAGCTTCTTGGACAAGGTCCCTTCGGGCCTTCANACCCTTGTATTATTCAAATGCTGATTTCTCTGCCCTCAAATCTTGTTTCAATCAGGACACAGCATTTTAATGCTTATACCGAGAATTTCCTGTCTTAAGTTTGTGTAAATAATTCTTATCATTTACTCTCTGCCTTGTCAATACCTTCCGACAAAGGCTGGGTAGAATAGAGAATAGCATGGGGCATTCCTCAGTCAAAGGAAAGAGAGATGGAGTGAGATCAGCAGGGAGGATGGAGGATTTGGAGCCATAAGGTAGGAGTCAGGGAAGAGAGAACATGAAAACCCAACCTGAAGCCCAAAGAGCCAGACAAATAAAAATATGCAAATGTCATGGGGTAGGACAAGGAGGTACACAGATTACCATAGAAGGCTAATGAAGATGATTTAAATGCTCAGGTATTGAGGTGCAGTTTTAAATAAACCTTGGTTTCTCTGTGTGGTTATTGGTGACTAGCCTAAGGTAGAGAAATACAGCTGCCAGATTAATTCACTGCTTACATTTATATTAAAGGTAATTCTTTAACATCCTTGTGTCACTGAATTGGAGAGAAATAAGTACATGTGGTTAAAAATGAAAAGATTCTTCATTTTAATGAAAGAAAATTAAAATTTCAGCATCTATCTCACAAAGTATACATTAATGAATATAAAGGACCAGATAAATCATGGTAAACTAAGAGTGAGTAATTAAAAAAAAAGATAATATACCTTTATCATTCTCCATTAAATTTTGTAAAGTAAAATAAAATATTTGAACTACTACAAAACTAAATAAATAAATGAAAAATATGCATTTAAAAAACCTCATTCACATATTTCATCTATACTAAAAATCAACAGAAAAAATACATCTAAATAATACTGAAAGCAACCTTGGGCATGAACTCTGCGGATGGTCCCAAGGTCCCCAGAGGATACTCCACGCCACAGGCTCTCTAGCATACCCAGTATCTTGGGATCACTGGTTAGTGGAATGCAACATCTGTTCCAAAACAACCCAGAGGGGCTTGAGACAGCAGGAACAGGGACACAGGAAACCCACCTAACCAGAAGCTGGGTTTCATCCAGTCAGCGCCAGCCCTGTGCCACCTTGGGTGCAAACTCAGCAGAGGGTCCCAAGGTACCCTAGAGGACACTCCAAGACTCAGGCGTCCTAGCACACCCAGGATCTTAGGAACAATGAGGAGAGTCGGCCTCCAGAGAGGGTTATCACCCCAGGACTCAGGTGAGAGCACTGTCTTCTATCCCTGGTCTCTTAGAGAACAGCCTGCACAGGACAGCACGCGGGGCACAGAAGCAACAGAGCTTCTTGGACAGGGTCTCTTTGGGCCTCCATCCTCAGCCAGGAGGCAGAGTTGAGACCCAGACCTCTGGGCACCTTCCCCACCATAGGAGAGTCAGCATCCAGGGAGGGCTCTGACCCCAGGACTCAGGTGAGAGCACCATCTTGTATCTCAGGTCTCTCAGAGACCAGTTTGCACAGGAGAGCATGAGGGCTGCAGAAGTGACAGAGCTTCTTGGACAAGGTCCCTTCGGGCCTTCATCTTCAGCCAAGAGGTGGATCTGAGCTCCAGACTCTGTGCACCTTCCCTTCAAGAGGAGAGCTTTCCTGCAGAGTGCTCTGACCACTGGGACTCTGGAGAGAATTGGTCTCCCAGGAGTGCTGACAGAGGCTAACAGAATCACAGGAGGAACAAGCTCCAGCCAGAGACAGCTAGAACATCTAACACCAGAGATTACCAGATGGCAAAAGGCAAACTTAAGAATCTTACTAACAGAAACCAAGACCACTCGGCATCATCAGAACCCAGTACTCCCACCACAACGAGTCCTGGATACCCTAACACAAGTGAAAAGCAAGATTCGGATTTAAAATCATATCTCATGATGCTGGTAGAGGATTTTAAGAAGGGCATTAATANCTCACTTAAAGAAATAAAGGAGAACATGGCTAAACAGGTAGAAGCCCTTAAAGAGGAAGCACAAAAATCTCTCAAAGAATTAAAGAAAAACACTGCTAAACAGGTAGAAGTCCTTAAAGAGGAAACAAAAATACCTTAAAGAATTACAGGAAAACACATCAAAACAGGTGATGGAACTGAACAAAACCATCTAAGATCTAAAATGGAAGTAGAAACAATAAATAAAGCCCAAAGGGAGACAACTCTGGAGATAGAAATCCTAGGAACGAAATCAGAAACCATAGATTCAAGCATCAGCAGCAGAATACAAGAGATAGAAGAGAGAATCTCAGGTGCAGAAGATTCCATAGAAAACATGGACACAACGATCAAAGAAAATGCAAAAAACAAAAAGATCCTAACTGAAAACATCCAGGAAATCCAGGACACAATGAGAAGACCAAACCTACAGATAGTAGGTATAGATGAGAATGAAGATTTATAACTTAAAGGGCCAGTAAATATCTTCAACAAAATTATAGAAGAAAACTCCCCTAACCTAAAGAAATAGATGCCCATGAACATGCAAGAATGCCAAGTGGACTGGACCAGAAAAGAAATTCCTACCGACACACAATAATCAGAACAACAAATGCACTAAATAAAGATAGAACATTGAAAGCAGTAAGGAAAAAAGGTCAAATAACATATAAAGGTAGGCCTGTCAGAATTACACCATACTTCTCACCAGAGACTATGAAAAACAGAAGATCCTGGACAGATGTGATATAGACCCTAAGAGAACACAAATGCCAGCCCAGGCTACTAGACCCAACAAAACTCTCAATTACCGTAGATGGAGAAACCAGAGTATTCCATGACAAAACTAAATTCACACAATATCTTTCCATGAATCCAGCCATTCAAAGTATAATAAAGGGAAAACTCCAACACAAGGAGGGGAATGACACCCTAGAAAAAGCAAGAAAGTAATCCTTCAACAAACCTAAAAGAAGATAGCTGCAAGAGCAGAATCCCAACTCTAACAACAAAAATAACAGGAAGCAACAATTACTTTTCCTTAATAGCTCTTAATATCAATGGACTTAATTCCCTAATTAAAAAACCATAGACTAACAGAATGGCTACATAAACAGGACCCAGCATTTTGCTGCTTACAGGAAACCCACCTCAGGGAAAAAGACAGACACTACCTCAGAGTAAAAGGTTAGACAACAATTTTCCAAGCAAATGGTCAAAAAAACCAAGCTGGAGTAGCCATTCTAATTTCGATTAAAATCAACTTCCAACCCAAAGTTATCAAAAAAGTCAATGAGGTGCACTTCATACTCATCAAAGGTAAAATCTTCCAAGATCAACTCTCAATTCTGAATATCTATGCTCCAAATGCAAGGGCAGCCACATTCATCAAAGAAACTTTAGTAAACCTCAAAGCACACATTGTACCTCACACAATAATAGTGGGAGACTTCAATACCCCACTCTCACCAATGGATAGATCCTAGAAACAGAAACTAAACAGAGACACATTGAAACTAACAGAAGTTATGAAAGAAATGGATTTAACAGATATCTACAGAACAAAAGGGAAACCATTGAACTCATTCAATGAAGCTAGAATCACACAGATACCAAGAGTAAACAGGAACTAAATACAGGAGCAGTACAATAGATCAATTCCCCAATGATCAATTCCCCAATGAACAGGTTTAAAGATTCTTAATAGCATTCTTTTAAACTGAATTCAAGAATGGATTCAGATCATACACAGACATATAGATCAATGAATTATAAGACCAAAATATCTGCTGATGTGGCTTGAGCCACCTGATTTATGACAAAAACACCAAGCATACATGTTGAAAAATATTGCCTTTTCAATAAGCACTCCTGGTAAACCAGATATTCACAAACAGAAGACTGAAAATAGATCACTACTTCTCAGGTAACAGGACAATGAACTGCAAATTCATCGAAGTGAATGTAAAATTAAATATGAATGTGAAATTTAAATGTGAAATTGAAATATTTACAAAATAAATAGTGATCACACTTCAAGATACAGACATAGGTTGCAATGGGCCTCCCTAAGATCCAGTCTAGTCAATCATGGCTCAGGGAGTATATTTTAGTAACAAATGGAGTCCCTTCCATTTGTTACTAAAATATAGGCTACTAACATTTTCTGAGAGAGAAGGGTTCCATTTTCTCTATGTAATCCCTGGCTAGTTACAAATTCATGATCACCTGGGTGACACAGATTAGGCTCAGTAAGTCACGAAACAAAACAGAATGTATATGTGACAAGACCTATAGGAAAAAGAAGGAATGAGAAAGGTGGGGCAAGATAGGAGGTGGTAGGGGTGAGTGTAAAGAAATTATACTATATACACATAGGAAATTGACAACAAATTTAATGAATACTATATTAAAATGATAGAGTCACAGGCAAGGAATTTATTTAAAAAAAAAGGATATTTCTTACCCAAGAAATAATGCCAAGAAATTTACAACAAGATTAAATGAAATAAAAACAGAGAAAATTTGCCATACAAAAAAAGCAATTAAGTGAAAAACATCCTGTATAATAGGAGATAATATTTGTTAGCAATAAAGTGACAGAGGATTGATATCTAGAGTAAACAAAGAACTAAAACTGCACTAAAGAAAAGCAAACAATTCATTAAACCAAGGGACTAATGAAAGGAGGAGAATAGTCTCAAAAGATGCAACACAAATGACCGAGAAACATACAAAAATGTGTCGAACTTCATTAGGCACCAGAGAAATGAGAGCCACGTTGAGACCGATCTTAACTCTGGTACAAATGACAACTGAAAAGAAAACAAAAACAAATGCTAGCAATTAAATGGATAAGAGGGAATCCTTATTTATATACTACTGGTGGGACTACAAATGAGTCCAGCTACTATGAAATACAGTCTAGAAGTTTCACATAAAACTCGAAAAGGGTTGGTAAGTGGTAGTGAAAAGACTCTAGAAACTCGAGGAAGAAGACATCTCTGTGACATATTCTGTTCTATAAAACAAAGAGACACAATGTTAAGGCAGGGTTGGAGGAATTGTGGGACTTAAGAGTAGATGTCGTAGGAGGGGTAGATATGATCAAGATATTTTGCATGAAATTCTAAATGAGTTAATAAAGTATTTCTAAATTAGAAAATTGATCTAATCTCTCTGACTGATCTTCTAAAAGTGCCCATAACTGCACAGATTACAACAAATGCCTGGATTAAGACAGTAATGGGCAGGAGAGAGTTAATTCAGTATGAAATCCTAACACAGAAGGTGTGTTCTATGATCAAGATTATTGGGATGAAACATAGTTGTGATACATATAGTCCAGTGTACTTGTCTTTGATGATCTGGCCTCAATATATGGGCCTAGTTCATGCTTTATAAAAGGAGAGATCCCAATTAGATGTATGTATAGAAGTCATATGGGGTGTGTTTTTCAACTTAGACATACTCTGTTTTTCTCTCATGTTTGTATATACATACTTTCAGGAATTGAACTTCGGCAGGCTTGATTTGTGCTGTAATAAATGTTTCTGAAATAAATCTAAAAGCCATACCTGGCAAAGCATCATCATCATCCAAAAAAAAAAAATAGATCTACTACAGCCATACCTCTCCTGGGTATTTAGGCAAAGGACTCCAAGTTAACATTTCACAAACAATCCTGGGATTAATATTTATGTCAATACTATTCATAAACCCAAGTTATGTAACTAATCTAGGCAATCAACAACAGAGAAATTGATTTAAAAATTTGGTAAATACACATAATAGATTTTTTTAATCCATAAAGGAAAATGAAGTTGTGTTACTTGCAGGGAAATGATTATAACTGGAGACAAATCATATTAAGCAAATTAAGCAAGACTCATAAAGACAAATACTAGGATGTTTTTCTCATTTGTGTTTCCTAGATTTTATACAGATATATAAATTCATATATATATACATATATACACTTTCCACACACACATATATACATATACATATATNTATATATGTGTGTGTGTGTGTGTGTTATTAACAGAAGTGTGTATGAGAGTGTGTTATTAACGGAAGAACTAGTATGAGAAAAGAAGGAGGAACAGAGAGAGTATATAGAGTTATGGGGAATATATATATATATATATATATATATATATATATATATATATGAATGAGGAAACATAATATTTCATAAGTAAAATCTATATGTTTTAAAAGTCATGATTATAGCAGATGGGAAGTAATTAGGGAAGAACAGGAATATTGGGTATAGGGAGAAATGATATGAGAGAAGAGTTGGGGTATGAGTATTATAAAAATTTGTTGTATATATGTGTAAAATTGTCCTAAGGAAACCTATTACTTACTTTGAACTATTAACATATGCCTATAAAATATGAATAAAGTCATATAAAAGTACAAGCAAACTCCACAATATGCTCAAGTTTCATTAAAGGATGAAAGATAGTACAAAGTACACAAATCATTAAAGTAATATAGCACATAAATAAATTGAAGGACAGAAGATAATCTCAGGAGTAATTGAAAATACCTTTTACAAAATCAAACATTCTTTCATATAAAAAGCTATGAAGACAGTAGAAATAGAATACACAACCCTAATCAAAATAGAGTATATATGATAAACATATATGCAATATATTAAATGTGAAATAAGTAATAAGATAAAGGTACCCACAATCTCACTTCCTATTTAATAATAGTGTTATTCAATATGGTATTTGAAGTTGTAATTATAGGAATAAGTTAAGGAAAGCAAAAAAGGAAACAAAAAGATACAAATTGGAAAGGATGAAGTCAAAATAACTGTATGTACAAATGATGGGATACTATACTTAAAATACCCCAAAACTCTACCTAAGGCCTTTAGATATAATAAATATTTCTATTACATATCAGGAAACAAAATAAACATATACAAATCAGTAGCATTTCTGTATATTGATAATGAACTTACTAAGAAAGAAATCAGGACAAAAGTTCCATTCTCAGCATATTTGCAATAACTAAAATATGAAATAAGGTCCCAGGGTAAAGCACGTTAACTTATGTGTGTAAGCTCTGCATTCAGTAAGGAAAGCGTGGTCTAGGTAGCAAATACACATCCTCCCTGATCTCAAAAGACTTTCTATGCTCAGGAGTGGACTTGAAGAATATTTTGAAAGTAGCTGTATTCCTGAAAATGCTTTACGGTTGCAATGAAACTCATGCAAAAATATTTATTTTATTTTTCATAGAAAAAAGTCTTAACATTTATACTGAAGCATAAACAACCCTTAGTAGCTAATGTAATCTTCAGCAATATAAGCGATATTGGAGGCTTCACAATACTTGACCTCAAATTATACAAAAGCGACATAGTGACAAAAAGAGTATGGCTGTGCTAATCGGCCATCATTGGGAATAGAGGCCCCTTGGTCTTGTAAACTTTATATGACCCAGCAGAGGGGAAGGCCAGGGCCAAGTAGTGGGAGTGGGTGGGTAAGGGAGCAGGGGCGGGGGGGGGTATAGGGAACTTTTGGGATAGCATTTGAAATGTAAATAAAGAAAATAACAACAAAAAAAGATAAATATAAAAAAGAAACATAAAAAAAGAGTATGGCTGTGGTACAAACCTGCCATATATGCTAATATAACAGAATAAAGCGTACAGAAATCCACATAACATTAAACTAACTCATATTTGACAATGGTGTAAAATACAATTTCATGGAAAAAGAGTCATGCTCTCCAACCAATGCTATTGGAAAACTGGGAATGTAAACTGAAAAAGCTTCTATGCAAATTGGTATATAGGTCTCAGGTGGCAGCATACCACAGAGATTCTTGAATATAAGTATTTATTGCTATATTGCTCACAATAGCCAACATGTAGAATAAGTCTAGCTGTCCATGAACAGATGAAGTGATCGAGAAATATGTAATAATGTATATGACGGCATTTTATTTGGCTGGGAAGAAAAATGACTTTATGATATTTACAGGCAAATAGGTGAAACTGAAGATGCTGCTGCTGAACAAAACGAATCATGGAGGGTCATGGTTCTGATGGTTTGAATGGATATGCTCATATACTAAGGTCCTTGTCCCTAATTGGTTCTTGATTGATCTATAAAGAGGTCAGGGGCCAATGGCATTGTGGAAAGAAAGAGGTGGGACTTCCAGCCTGGGAGAGAGAAGAGGGAAGGAAGAGGAGAATAGAGACTTGGGAGAGAGAGAGACAGAACAGACTCAGAGCTGCAGGGGAGGTCTTCCAAAATGTAGACAGAAAGGGAAAGCTGCTCACAGAAGGGCAGCCATAAGCATCTTGGGCAGCAAAAGCAATGGGCTTCACAGAAGGTAACCAGGCAACTAAGCTGAGGGAAGATTTAAAGATGTTAAGATAGGTGTAAAATGAAGAGCATGCTAGCTGTGGGAGGCTTAGAAGAGCCCAGACACTGAGACAGTAAAGCAGATTTAAAATGAGCTAATGTGTGTGTATCTTTCATACATGGATCCAAGAGAACTTGGGTGGGTGGCTGGTAGCACAGCCCACCCAGGAACATCAAAGTAGAGCAGCCAAAAAACTCCCACTACAGAACCAGACTCATAAAAATATAAATGTTACATACTTTCTCTCATATATGGACTGTAGACTTAAAACTCTACATATATGGCTATTTTCTTAGTTATGTTTCTTTTGATATGATAAAATAATATGAACAAGGCATCTTATAAGAAAAAGCATTTACTTTATCCTTTAACCCTTTTATTCAAAGGGTTAAAGTCTATGATGGCAGAGTGTAGGAACAGCTGCTAGCTTATATCTTGATCTACAACTATGAGTTAGAGAGAAAACATGAAAACTGGGAATCGCAGGAGTCTTTTGAAACTGAAAAGCTTGTATCCAGTGACGCATGTCCTCCAACAAGGGCACCACTCCTAAGTCTTACCAAACAGTTCCAGCAGCTAGGGACCAATGTATGAAATGTATGAATACATGAGGGCCATCCTCATTCAAACTATCAAACATATACATACATATATACATATGAGTATATGTATATATGTCTGTAACATACTATCTACATGTATACAGGAATATGTAGAAAATGAAAGTAGAAACAGGACTTTGAGAATGCAGGAAATGATTTGAATAAGGAAAGGAGAACAAGGGAATACATTTATATTCATTATACACACACACACACACACACACACACACACACACACACATATATATATATATATATATATATATATATATATATATATATATATAAAATGAAAGAAGAAAAAGAAATTTTTGGAGGATGAAGGGGAGTAACAAGAGGGGAAAGTGGAGGGAAAGGGCATTTCAGAGCAAAAAGAACAAACAAACTATAATATGTGTATAAAAATTAAAATATAATAAACCCCTTTATTTTATTTAATTTACAATAGAATAAAAAGGAAAACTTTCAGCGTCTAGAATCTTATGTTAAACTGAATGTTTTCTAATAATAGAACAAAATAATCATACTTAATGTCAAGATCTATAGAGAAATTTTAATCCAACAACATATCTACTGTGGCACGCAGGCACATTCAAAGATATGATCCACCTAGAATACAGGATGATCTTACTGAAATATGGCCATCCTTTCAGTACACACATTTAATACCTAACAATGAAGGCAAAATTAATTTGTAAAAGGGACAGCCATCTTTGAAAGTGATGTCTTATGGGGAGAGCACAACAAGCGATGAATTAGAGAAAGATTTGACAGAATGAGTCAGAGATAAGATATGCCCTTATCTCATGAGATCAGGATAGGAAAGAGAGGCTATTTCAGGACAGCACAGGGAGAAAGGTGAGTTAGTTGGGAGTCAGTGTAGTGAGTGCAGTACAGTAGAGCTGAATTTGTTCAAGAGTTCATGCAGTTTGGTGCAGGTCAGCAGGGGCAGTTGAAATTAGAGAATAAGGGGGCATCAGAAGGTTAGAATAAACTGTCAGTGTTAGTTTGAGGTAAAACAGAGCAATTCATTGAGAAGCTGAGAGAAGCCAGATTCAATCAGTCAGCTTGCAGAGAAGTTTGAGCCAAAACAGCTAAATAGAACTAGTCAGCAGGAGTTCAGAAAGAACTAGAAAGGGTGAGATTATTTATCAGTAAGCCTGTATGACAACAATTACATATTTTAAATAAAAGGTACTTTACATCTGTCCCTTCATCAGAGATATAAAAGTTACTTTTATGAAGATCCTTGATTCTCTGATAGCATGTGTCTTTTATCTCAATGAGTGACAATGGGAAAACATATTCTCACATATAACATTGATTTTTTTCTCTTAAAAATTATACTTGACACTTGGGATTAGGCAAATTGCTTCACTAATATGTTGATGTGAAACGATATCAGACATATACATGGACATTTCATCACAATGTTTATTTGTCAGCATCGGGTCTTCAGAGAAATACTTCTCAAATCTCTTGAATAAGAAGAGATCATTTACTTTAAATACTTTTCCTTCCCCATATCTTCTCTTTTCTAAGACACATCCAACATTCTCAAAAGTGAAAAAGCAGAAGCAATCACTAACATTTTTGAGCATCTCCATGAAAACACACTATTTTTTCAGTTTGGCCAATAAGAAAATATTAGGCATACTAAATCAGCTTTTTCCTCTTCAAAACCCTAGTTTTACATAATAAATATATATGAAATATGTTTCTCAATCTGATGACAGTGCATTCTAAAACACAATCTTTTCTTTTTTAAATTATTTTATTAGATATTTTCTTCATTTACATTTCAAATGCTATCCCAAATGTCCCCTATACCCTCCCCCTCCCCCTGCTCCCCTGCCTACCCATTACCACTTTTTAAAAATGTTTATTTATTATTATTGTCTTTACTTACATTTTAAATGCTATCCCAAAAGTTCCCTATACCCCCCACCCCACCCCTGCTCCCCTAGCCAGCCACTCCTACTACTTGGCCCTGGCCTTCNCCTGTGCTGGGTCATATAAAGTTTACAAGACCAAGGGGCCTCTCTTCCCAATGATGGCCCATTAGGCCATCTTCTGCTACATATGCAGCTAGAGACACGAGCTCAGGGGGTACTGGTCACTCCTACTTCTTAGCCCTGGCGTTCTCCTGTATGGGGCATATAAAGGTTGCAAGACCAAAGGGCATCTCTTCCCAGCAATGGCTGACTAGGCCATCTTCTGCTACATATGCAGCTAGAGACACGAGCTCTGGGGGTACTGATTATTTCATATTGTTGTTCCACCTATAGGGTTACAGACCCCTTCAGTTCCTTGAGTAATTTCTCTAGCTACTCCATTGGGGTCTCTGTGTTCTATCCTATAGATGACTGTGGGTATCCACTTCTATATTTGCCAGGTACTGGCATAGCCTCACAAGAGATAGCTATATCAGTGTCCTGTCAGAGGAATGGATACAGAAACTGTGGTACATTTACACAATGGAGTACTACTCAGCTATAAAAAAAAAACAGTGAATTTATGAAATTCTTAGGCAAATGGATGTATCTGGAAGGTATCATCCTGAGTGAGGTAACCTAATCACAAAAGTACTCACTTGATATGCACTCACTGATAAGTGGAAATTAGCCCAGACATCTTTTTTTTTTTTTTTTTTTTTTTTTTGGTTTTTCGAGACAGGGTTTCTCTGTGTAGCCCTGGCTTTCCTGGAACTCACTCTGTAGTCCGGGCTGGCCTCGAACTCAGAAATCCGCCTGCCTCTGCCTCCCGAGTGCTGGGATTAAAGGCGTGCGCCACCACGCCCGGCCTCAGAAATCTTTTCTTTTGAAGGTTAAATTATTTGATTGACAGTGCCCATCCATTACAAGTAATGGGTTACTGCCGGTTTATTCAATCGCTGAAAATTATTTATTTGAACCTGTTCCATATAAGGTAAGAAAATGGCAGGATTTATTTTGTTCTGGAGTAAACAGTAGTTTAATTGACTTGGTATAATTAGGATATATTTTATATAATGATTTCACCAATGCAAATTGAGGTATAGGTAAGCAGATGGTTATCTAAGACTATTTTAGATATTTTGAATTCAAATATTGCAAGCTAGAATAAAGCAGTCTTTTTACTCTTAATAATTTGAAGGTAAGATACTATTACAGATAATACCACTCACATTGGTTACATGAAAAGGATAAGTCAAGTTGGTTAGCTTTCTGGAAGGTGCTATATTGGCTTCTGGGGGTAATATCATCTCCATTCTTATCTTAAATATGAATACTCAACTCCAATAGTGGCTAGTATGACACGATACATTATTGTACAGTGTGGATACAATAGTTGTTCAAATGTTATGCAGGTAAACAATTAACCATTTTCTATTTAGATTTAGGGTCAGCTTCACAGGAGGAAACTCATTATTAGTACTGTAAATCTGACTAAGAATCCATGGTTGGGGATCTTAAATTCCCTAAGGGAAAACCTAGTAATAGTCTGCCAAATAGACATAGTAACAAACTGCCCTCTAGGTTTGCACATCTATAACTACAGATTTCTACAGTTCTTAGACTTTATCATAATTTTTGTAAAGTGGATGGTAGTTAAATTAGAAATCTCTAACTGGTCAAGGTATAGAAAACAAGTGTCAATTCTCAGCTGAAAATGGGACATCTACATCACTCTAACACAAATGCACAAGAACCATTGCAGAAGATGGGGTAGAAAGATTGTAAGAAACAGAGACCATGGAGAACTGAATTCAAACAGTTTCTTCTATACATGACAAGTTTGCTATACTTGTGAACCCACAACATCTCTGATTGCTTGCACAAGATAAAACCAATCAAAATTCTAGTGTGGTGCAGGAAGGAATTTATAAGCCCCACCATTAGGAGCCATGGACAGTTGATGTCTTCTGGAGGAGGGAGTCAATTTTTGTTAAGGTTGTAGTTCTAGGTTGATGATGCTTCACTGTCTTACAATGGAGAATATATAGGGAACAACAATAGGATTTGATATATCATTTAAAGGAAGACATAATTGAAGGAATTAAATAGAGTAAATATGATCAAAATATATGAAAAATTTAATGAATTAGTAAAACATTTTACTAATTCATGCAAATGTTTCAGTTGTTTTGTAATTTCCCTGAAGCTAAATTTTAGCTACATTTCTATTAAAGTATAAGTGTCTTATTAGTGTTATTCTGAATGCAATCTGACTGTACATCATCTCCTCACTCAGCAGCAGAACTTGTAAGAATCACCTTATAATACACTATATTTTGAAGTAGCAGTTGCTCCTGAGTCCTGAGTTCTGGCCTCGGCCTGGGGCAGAACTTTCCCCAGCTATCTAGTAAAGGTCATTAAATCTTCCAGAGATCTCTCATCTTTACTTGAGAGTGGTCAAGTTGGCTAACTACCTTTAGCTGTTCTTAACCTCTTACATTTAACATGACACAGAATGATAAAATTATAGCTATGATTTGGAATATGTGAGATCATCAATAAATATAGCTAGACTAAAAAAAAGAGACTATAGAGTTATAAAATTAGGGAATGCAATTGGTGTATGTGTGTGTTTGTGTGTGGGGGGGGGCGTGCTTGACTTAGATGGAAAGTTAACAGGCCTGCAGGCAAAATCCTCATATAATATGAATAATAAATGAGAATAGATCCATTCTTATCTCCTTGTACAAAGCTCAAGTCTAAGTGGATCAAAGACCTCCACATAAAACCAGAGAAACTGAAATTGATACAGGAGAAAGTTTGGAAAAGCCTCAAAGATATGGGCACAGGGAAAAAATTTCTAAACAGAACAGCAATGGCTTGTACTACAAAATCAAGAATTGACAAATGGGACCTCAAAAAATTGCAAAGCTTCTGTGAGGCAAAAGATACTGTCAACAAGACAAAAAGGCCACCAACAGATTTTTACCAATCCTAAATCTGATAGACGACTAATATCCAATATATACAAAGAGGTCAGGAAGCTGGATTCCAGAAATTCAAATAACCCCACTAAAAAATGGGATGCAGAGCTAAACAAAGAATTCTCAACTGAGGAATGCCAAATGGCTGAGAAACACCTGAAAAAATGTTCAACATCCTTAGTCATCAGGGAAATGCAAATCAAAACAACCCTGAGATTCCATCTCACACCAGTCAGAATGGCTAAGATTAAAAATTCAGGTGACAGCAGATGCTGGCGAGGTTGTGGAGAAAGGAACACTCCTCCATTGCTGGTGGGATTGCAAGCTTGTACAACTACTCTGGAAATCAATCTGGTGGTTCCTCAGAAAATTGGACATAGTACTACAGGAGGACCCAGCAATACCTCTTCTGGGCATATACCCAGAAGATCTTCCAACAGGTAATAAGGACACATGCTCCACTATGTTCATAGCAGCCTTATTTATAATAGCCAGAAGCTGGAAAGAACCCAGATGTCCCTCAATAGAGGAATGGGTACAGAAACTGTGGTACATTTACACAGTGGAGTACTACTCAGCTATTAAAAACAATGAATTTATGAAATTCTTGGGCAAATGGATGTATCTGGAAGATATCATCCTTAGTGAGGTAACCCAATCACAAAAGAAGTCCCTGCTTGTGGACGTTGTACATCGTGGTGCGGAGCCTAGTGCGCACCACGATGTACAACGTCCACAAGCAGAACAACAATATGAACTAACCAGCACCCCTAGAGCTTGTGTCTCTAGCTGCATATGTAGCAGAAGATGGTCTAGTCAGCCATCATTGGGAAGAGTGGCCCCTTGGTCTTGCAAACTTTATATGACCCAGCACAGGGGAACACCAGGGCCAAGAAGTGGGAGTAGGTGAATAGGGGAGCTGGGGGAAGGTATAGGGAACCTTCGGGATAGCATTTGAAATGTAAATAAAGAAAATATCTAATAAAAAAAAGAGAACCCAGATGTCTACCAATAGGTGAATGAATAAAAACAACCTATCATAAAAATATGAATAATAATGTATCTTAATGAACCATTAGAGAATTAAAAATGATGGTTTGAATTTGGAGAAATCAGATCTTATTCTGAACAAGTGATCAAGTTCCAAAGGTCTCTGAAAAATTTGAGATATTGGGTATAGTTTTCAGTGGCCATAATAAACTCTACTTCATTCAATTTTCTTCTTCCTTCCTTCTCACCTTCTTTCTTTCCATGCTTTTTTTCTTGTGTTTCCTTCTATCCTTCCTTCCTTCCTTCCTTCCTTCCTTCCTTCCTTCCTTCCTTCCTTCCTTCCTTCCTTCCTTCTTTAAATCTTTTCATTTTTTTAAGGTGTCTACCTATATAGTGATAGCTAGTCTGGCATAAACAGTGGTAGTTCTCCATCATGTGTCTCCTGAACACTGGGCTTAGAGGTATGTGATTGCATGGCTAGCCAACATAGTAGTTTATTAAAAGGAGATATTTATCTTCAAACATTCCAAGGTCTTCTTTTTTGAACCATGGTTTGGAGACTTTTTATCCACTTTATGCCCTTAGGTAAATAAGTGAATATCAGACCGACAATTAACATTTAGAATGATTTGATGGTGGTTTCACTCATTTAACAAATGACATGATAGCTTGAATGAGATGCCTCCTATGAGCTTCAAGAGTTTGAATACTTGATCTTTGGTTGGTGGCTACTTGGGGAGAGTTAGAAGGTTTGGCTTTGTTGGAGGAGTATATCTTGAGGGTAGTGGTGGTGACAGCCTTTAAGGTTTCAAAACACTTGTACCATTTAGAGTTAGGCCTCTCTCTACTTCTTGTTTATAGATCAATATGTGAGCTCTCAGCTGTTGCTTCAGACACCTGCTGTCTGCTACTTCCACTCTGCCATCATGGATCTTCTGGAATTGTTAGTCCAAAACAAATTCTTTCTTCGATAAAAATGCCTTGCCAATATAGAATATTTTATCATATCAACAGAAAAGTAATTGATATAAGTGGCTATGGAACATATATAAGCATGGATATTAAGATAATCCTATCTATAATTTGATCAGCATTTAATAGTGTTGCCATCCTATATTATTGCTCTAGTTCTCGTACTTATTATTTTTACCTTGCTGATAATTAATTTTGTGAATTAAATTTGTGTTTAAGAGTTGCTGAACTTTTCATAAAAAGGAGTGTTGAGTCCCAAATACATATGAAATATTTTACCAAATGGTGACTTATGGTTAATCAATTCTCAAATAATTTAAAATCAAGATCTTGGAAAACAGAAAGGGTGAAGAAGTGTGGCACATGGCAGGATGGTGCCAAGAATCTAAATATATTTTATATATGTTCATAATATAAGAAAGACAGAAAAAAGGAATAAAAATCAAGAAGACTGTATGTTTACTTAATGTTCACTTGAACCAACCAACTAAGAATAAAGAAGTTATGAAAACAGCCTTGTGGTCTAAAAAGGTCAGCATAATCTTTCTAAAACCATGGCAAGAATGCTTAACATTAGATCTACAAAAATTGAAGGGCGGGCACTAGAATTATTAATCTACTCACTTTTCATAACCTAAATTTTACCTTGTGAGTAACAATTCCCCTAACATCTGCTAACTGTGTTCAGCTTTGTGATTCTATGATTCAGGTTATGAGTATGTCCATGCTGCAATTTTTAAATAAGGTGGAAAAAGCTGTATCTTAGTTTTATTTCATTTTTGAATAAAATTGAAGATAAAGAATCAAAGGGTCTGATAAACCTAGCTATTGTTCAAGACAGGAAAAAATATGAACCATTTGATTTATTTGGAAAGCTATCTAAATAAATTTGAATCAAAACTGAACACAAATAGTTATGTTTCAAGACAGAAATGATTTTTTTTTAAAACGTTGCTTTAAAAACATTTCTGACTTTTTACTGGGAAATGTTTTCTTTTCCTCAGAAACATCTTGTTCATATTTATTTTCATGAAAACCTTTTAAAACAAAAGTTTTGTCTTCTGAAATCAAGAATATGGAATAGAATAAAAGTTGGACTCCTCACAGGTCTTTGATATTACTGAGGAATGGATTATTGCCCACACAACATCTTGAACAGCTGTTTGACTTCAATCCTTAGTCTGGGGTATTTCCAAAAACCACTGGGAAGTTACTTCCCACTGACAACAAAATTGTCATGTTTTTACTTGACCTTGCAAAATCACTGGGGAAAATCTAATCTGTTCCTATGGCCATTTAGAGAATTTAGTTTTCAATCGTTGAGCCTAAACTCTGAATTTTGGTATTGATAGTAAATAAATGGATTTTTAGAAAAGCACATTACAAATTAGTCTACGTTTATTCTTAATGATTCAATCAAAATTTGAGATTGCCATGTATAAGAAGAGAAGTTCTGAATTATTTCATTTGTCCTGTCTTGTAACACAAGCCAGAAATCGAACCCCTGATTTGCTTCAACCATATATCTTCAAGCAAACTCATTTCCTATTAACTGTAACCTACATAAGTGCTACTGTCTGTCTGCTATTTGTTCCAGGCATAGGTCTGACTCTTTTTCCATTCCATATCACACTCAAAATATATTTTATCAGTTAACCATTGCAATATATTTCAAATAGAATAACTTTTTACTAGATTTATTATTTTTCTTCTAGCTCAAGCTATCATTATGTCTTCTCTAGATGACTCTGCCATCACCTTTCTCCTGTTCAGGATCCAAAATGTAGCTAATTAACCTCTTAAATAGACAAATAGGGTCCTATCATTCCACTATAGATCCCTCCAGTGAATGATGTGTCACTATATGAAGAATAAAATCCTCCTCCAAATCCTGATTAGATGGCTCTTGTTTCATTCTATAACCAGCAGAGCTTCATGCTCCTATTTATGCTGCATAATAAAGACTGTTCATTTCACTAGAAATCCTCCAAATCTGTTTTATTTATGTGGGTTTCTGAAACTGATACTTGCTTTCTTCAGAATCCTCTCCCCTCTCTCCAAACTTTGTTTACTAATTAAGATCTTTTTTTTTTTCTCTTTCTGAGACAGGGTTTCTCTGTATAGCCCTGGCTGTCCTGGAACTCACTTTGTAGAACAGATTGGCCTCAAACTCAGAAATCCACCTGCCTCTGCCTCCCAAGTGCTGGGATTAAAGGCATGCACTTCCATGCCTGGCACTAATTCAGATTTTTTTTATTTACATTTCAAATGCTATCCCGAAAGTTCCCTATACACCCCCCCACCTCTGCTTCCCTACCCACCCACTCCCACTACTTGGCCCTGGCCTTCCCCTGTGCTGGGTCATATAAAGTTTCCAAGACCAAGGGGCCTCTCTTCCCAACTAATTCAGATCTTTAATAAAACATTATACCCTCATTTTTCTTTACTTCTACTTGAATTTAACTTTATAGCATTTATTAATACATTTATTAATACATTTATTAATAATATTAATACATTTATTAATATCCATTTACATTATTTTATACATTAATTTATTGGCTTCATGTATTTATCTCTCATTAAAATTTGTTGTACATGGGGGTAGGGACTCATGATTCAATTTTGTATCTCTGACTCCTGGTATGTAGAAGTTTCTCAAAGAATCATTGAGCTCTTATACAAATAGTAATGATGATATAATTATTTTCTACAATATATTTGGGGGAGTAAATTTTCTACAATATATTTGGTGGAGTAAATTATCATAAAAAAAGTTTGACCCCATTAAAAAATGGGATGCAGAGCTAAACAAAGAATTCTCAACTGAGGAATACCAAATGGCTGAGAAACACCTGAAAAAATGTTCAACATCTTTAGTCATCAGGGAAATGCAAATCAAAACAACCCTGAGATTCCATCTCACACCAGTCAGAATGGCTAAGATTAAAAATTCAGGTGACAGCAGATGCTGGCGAGGTTGTGGAGAAAGAGGAACACTCCTCCATTGCTGGTGGAATTGCAAGCTTGTACAACCACTCTGGAAATCAGTCTGGCGGTTCCTCAGAAAATTCAACATAGTACTACCGGAGGACCCAGCAATACCTCTTCTGGGCATATACCCAGAAGATCTTCCAACTGGTAATAAGGACACATGCTCCACTATGTTCATAGCAGCCTCTGCTTGTGGACGTTGTACATCGTGGTGCGGAGCCTAGTGCGCACCACGATGTACAACGTCCACAAGCAGATATGCATTCACTGATTAATGGATATTAGCCCAGAAACTTAGAATACCCAAGATACATTTTGCAAAACACAAGAAAACCAAGAAGGAAGACCATCGTGTGGATACTTCATTCCTCCTTAGAATAAGGAACAAAATACCCATGAAAGGATATAGATACAGAGATAAAATTTAGAGCTAAGCTGAAAGGATGGACTATCTAGAGACTACCCCATCCGGGGATCCATCTCATCATCAGCCACCAAACCTAGATACTAATGCACATGCCAGCAAGATTTTGCTGAAGGGACCCTGCTATAGCGGCCTCTTGTGAGGCTATGCCAGTGCCTGGCAAACACAGAAGTGGATGCTCACAGCCAGCTATTGGATGGAACACAGGGTCCCCAATGGAGGAGCTAGAGAAAGTACCCAATGTGTTGTAGGGGGCTGCAACCCTGTAGGTGGAACAACAATATGAACTAACCAGTATCCCCTGAGCTTGTGTCTCTAGCTGCATGTGTAGCAGAAGATGGCCTAATNGGCCATCATTGGGAAGAGAGGCCCCTNGGTCTTACAAACTTTATATGCCCCAGCACAGCGGAAGGCCAGGGCCAAGAAGTGGGAGTAGGTGGGTAGGGGAGCAGGGGTGGGGGTAGGGTATAGGGAACTTTCGGGATAGCATTTGAAATGTAAATAAAGAAAATAATAATAATAATAAAAAGTTTGGATGTTCATTTGTAATGAAATGATCTATGTAAAATTGCTCTGTATAGATAAAATGGTATAAAGAGAATTTGCCAAGATATCAAAATAATGTGACAAAGTAGGAAAGAGACTTGGGTGGTGAAATCAATTTGTATATTATTCACATTCCATCTTCTTATAGTCATTAAAGAAAAGCAGTAATTCCTAGATGCCTGAATTCTTACATTTTGATGATATAGCTAGTTTGAAGATTTCCTCAAATGCCTAGAAATGCAATTCTAAAAATAAGTGTGAAGTTTCTTCTATTCAGCATCTTCATGTATGACTGCATAGAATATCACATTTATACAAAGCTTCCTCTATTAGTAATAAAGAACAGATACAAAGATATATAACTCCTGCACCATAGCTATTAAGACATCTTAAAACAGACATAACAAAAATGAACTTTGCAGGAGAGTGAAAATACTTAGACCTCCATGAGGCCAGATTATTGTATGCTGAAATAAATCATTGTCTTCCAATCTTTTGTTGTTTTTCAGAGGTAAGAGGAAAGACTGTATTTAATAACACAGAAGTAACTCAGACCATACTATTCCAAAAGACATTTTCTTTTTCTGTAGAAAGAAACCACAGAGAACTTGTCAAGCTAACACATATACGAAAATGAAGTTGAATTATGTAGACCAGCATTGATAATAGAATTAACCTAAATAAATGTAAAATCTACTATGTGATTTGGGGATATATTATTGAATTTCTAATCCTTGGCCTCACTTTGTGGTGGCATCTTAATAAATTGAACATGTATAATATATGACCTGACAAATGAACAAGTAAACTACTTTATTTAAGCCTTTTCATTTGTCAACAGCATCCTGGCAATAATAGCTTTCTGTCCACTGTTTTAATAATGTATATATTGATTACTTCCACCTAAATTGTAACCAGAAAAAACTCAGGAAGCTTTGAAGGTGTCCTTAATGGTCTCCAGGGAAGGGATTATACAGATTTTTAAATTGAAAGATGAAAACCTAAGAGCAAATAGTTTCATTAGTAAAAGTTCAAACAAAAAGCCATTACCTACAGTGTTCTTATAATCAAGATCTAATCTCCATTTGGATCGGGGATACAAAGATAGGACTTAAATAAGCTCCTGGTTTATTGCAGCCCTCTTTGGATGTTCCCCATTATGGTTTGCTTTAAGACTCTCTCTAGGTTAATCACAGAAGTAGACAAGTAATAAATATCATTTTAGTGGCTGCTCAAGTAAAACAAAGGAGGTCAGCTTTAAAACTATATCTGGGCCAGAATAATACACACTAATTGAAAACGAGTCAGTCTAGTGAGGCAAGTAATTAGTAACTGTAAAAGCCAAGATAATATATTCCAAAGATATAAAATTGGTCAGTTTGTATTTGCTAAGGCACATTTTAGTTTTAATTTTATAACATTTCACCACATATGGAACATTATTTTATTAATTAGACTTCAGAGCCATACACTTAGAGTTGTTATGCTGCCCAGCTGGTTTGGGGAACACAGATCTACTCTCATGGGTAACAAAACTACTTTGAGAAGTGAAACAGCAGTTCTTAACAAGTTGTGTGGAACATCTTGGCATTCTACTTACTGTAAAATCATAGATCTCTTATCACAGTATCTGAGAATGACTATGTTATGAAATTGTATGATTACTCTAAAGATAATAAAAAATATAATCTCACCAATTTTAAGCAACTTTAGACAAAACAATATTAAAATGAACTATATATTCCATCATAGTTTCAACTTTTGGTATTTTAATAGGTTATGTACATGTTCTGTACTGGCTAGTTGTATATCAACCTTACAAAAACTTGAGCCATTTTGGAAGAGGGAAACTCAGTGGGGAAATTAAAAGCTTCCACAAGACAGGCCTGTAGGCAAGCTTATAATGCACTTTCTTTCCTTAAAACTGTTTATTGGTTCTTTGTAAGTTTTACCTCGTGAACTCATCTGGCCATCCCCTCATACCCACTCTCCATCTTTTCAAGCTACACCTAACAGAGGAAATAAAAATCTCATTTTGGAGGCTGCTGTGTGTCAAAATGTGTCCTACAGTATGCCCTTTTTTTCAAACTTCTTTACTTGGAAATGCTCATTGCAATGAGTCATTGGTGTGTTCTGAGGCTCCTGGTTCCTGGTATTCTATCAATACTGGAACCTCACTGGTACCCATGTCAGATATCCTCTTTTTGCCCTGTGTCATGGATATTCTGTAGTTTTGGATCTATAAGACCAGCCCTGTTATCCTGTTGGGTTGGAGAGATGGCTCAGTGGTTAAGAGCACTTGCTGCTCCTGCAGAAGACCTGGGTTCAGTTCCCAGCACCCACATGGCGTTCATAACCATCCCTAATGGTCTAAAAACTCCTATTCCAGAGGATCTGTTATTCTTTATGACCTCTGCAGGCACTATGCATACTATATATATATATATATATATATATATATATATATATATATATATATATATATATATATATATTGATGGCTAATGAGGGACATCCCAGCTCACTGTGGATAGTGCCAACTTTAGGTTGGTGGTCCTGAGTGATATAAGAAGGTAAGATGACTTTTGGAGAAGAAACTAGGAAAGGGAATAGCCTTTGAAATGTAAATGAAGAAAATATCTAATAAAAAAATAAAAAAGAAGGCCGGATGAGCAAACCACGTGTAGCAAGCCAGTAAGCTTACTCCTCTGTGGCCTCCATGGTATCTGTTCCTCCTTTCAGGCTCCTGCCTAGACTTCCTTGGATAATGGACTTGAAGCTGTAGGCTGAAATACAACTTATTACTCTACAAGTTGCTTTTGGACATTGTGTTTTATCACAGCAATAGAAATCCCAAAACAGGTTCCTGTCAAAAGCACTCATCAAGGGTGTTAATAGTTTACCACCAATAATAAAGGAGATGATTTTTAAAAGTGACAGTGAAAAACATGAAAATTGAATTTACAACTCCAAGTGATCCATCTTGATACCCAGCCTAGAAGTCATATAAACAGCAATTGAATCACTAATCTAATAAAGAAGCAGAAAAATCTGATCCTGGAAACATGGAAGGCAAACAAAAGTAAAATTCAAAACATACTATTGAGTACATTTAATGGAGTTTTATACTGACTTCATTTCCTTTTGCTCCTTCTGAGTTCTGATGTTCTGACAGAAAACACTGCTTCAAAGAATCTTCCTTTATTCTTTTTGTCCAGGCCACAAGTGTGTCACTGCTGAGTAAGTCTTTGTAGTATAGCTCTGAAAGAGCCACTGCAGAGTAAAACTGGGTATAAAACTGAGCTTAGGAGTGATAGATTTCTTGAGAAAGGGCAATGCTTTGTGATATCTACCACCATAAAGATAGAAGAGAAGTGCAGTTGTGCATTAGGCAAAATCACAAATAAAACTGTGTGTCAAAGCAACTGAACACACTTTACCAGAGGGTGCTTAGTTATTCAAATGTATGGTGATTGAATGTGAGTAACAGCGAAGGTGGGAGACTAGAGGAACTCACATCAAATGCGACAACATTACAAGTGGGATAAAGCCCATAGGCATGCATCTGAGTGCTCAATTACTCAAGCACATGTTACAAGCAATGTTACCAACTCTGTCTTCTCAACACATGATTTTTTTGGAATAGAGACTGAGAATTTAAGTACAAACACTTGAACAATTAGTAAGCTATCAGATCAAGTAGTCAGGGACAGGAAATAAGTAGTTATAACAAAATGTTAGAAAAGGGGATCATGACAGCTTTGTTGACCAATTTCCCCATCTTTCTCCTGTTGGACAAAATAGTAGTCACAATCATTATTTATTTACTCTGTGTGTACTTTTCCAATGATTCGTTTTCTTTAGCTTCCCAGCTATAATAAAATTATATCTTTTTTTTCACAAATTAAGTTTCTACTGTATCATACAAAGAGTTCTATTTAAAATGCTTATCCTTCTCTGGCAGAAGAGGAGGGTAAAGATATTAAGAGCCAGAGGTAGTAGATGACTCAAAGGAAGTAGAATCTTCCAGACATAACAGTTTGGTACACATAGGCACTTGCAAGTTCTGTGACAGTATATGCAAGACCTGCACAGGTTCAAACAAGACAGAATCATAGCACTGATAAGGGAAGACAAAGCATCCTACCATATCAAAGAAAATATTTGCAATTGATACCTGCTGGGAAAGTGAAATCAATTTTCTCCAATCATACAATATCCATGGAAGGCCCCACGCCCTAGAATAGATGACTAACACATCACACACACACACACACACACACACTCCCATTTTTTCTTGTCTACCTTTTGTTTTTGTTTTGGTATTTTCATGTTTTTATAGTGTGTATTGATTTTTGAGGGGATTTTGCTTAATTCTTTTTTGAGATAGAGCAAAACCATGAATTTGAGTTGGGAGTGAGGTGAAAAGAATCTGAGAGGGCTTAGGGAAGGGGAGAGAATATAATCTAAATATATTGTGTAAAAACATTTTTCAAACAACAAAAATGTTCATTTTTCCCAATGAGTGTTAAACACATATATCAGTATTGGACTACTCCAAATTAGGACACATAAAAATACAGCAGTATTACATATAAACTTGCTATAAAAAATTAGTAATTTGAAGCTGGGTGTGGTGGTGCACACCTTTAATCTCAGCACTCTGGAGGCAGAGGCAGGCAGATTTCTGAGTTTGAGGCCAGCCTGGTCTACAAAGTGAGTTCCAAGACAGCCAGGGCTATACAGAGAAACCCTGTCTCAAAGAACCAAAAAATAATTAGTAATTTGAATTACATAAAAAGAAGTAGCTTAAGAAACTGAAACCTTTCTTAACATTATTTTTCAAAGACCTCTGTGTCTTCATATTTTTTTCCTTTTTGTAAACTCCTGTGTCCTTTTCTCTGGAATAATATAAGCCATTGTTTGACCTTTCTTTAAGAGGCTACCATTGGCTGAGTCTCCAGTGAGATATTTCTTTTAGGGACTGAATATACAAAAGTGTTACCATTTAACAAGGTTTTTAAAATTTGATTGTAATTTATTTGGCTTGCTGTGCATTTCTGTTCTTGGACCTTTTATTCCCATTTGAAACAAAACAGTTATCAGTATCTATTATGCGTCTTATACTCCAGTAAGCGATATAGTTTTGAAAAGGGAAGAAAACAAAATCTCTGACTTTCCCATTCAGAAACTTCTTGAGAAGACAGAACACACAGAGAGAGAGAGAGAGAGAGAGAGAGAGAGAGAGAGAGAGAGAGAGAGAGAGAGAACAACAGAACAAAACAAAACCAAAAACAAACAATTGGCCAATGGTGAAGGATGCTATGGGAGAAATGACTCATTATACTCAACATTAGAAAGACAGTTATCTTGTTAATTTTATATAAATGGTATAAAAATGGTGAGTAGAGGAAGCTAAGAAATAGATTGGAGTTGATAATTCTCTTTCCCAAAGACAGAACACCTATCAAAAAATGTCAGTATCAGAAACAAGAAACCCTCTTTTGAGTTTTTGGTCCATGCCCTAGATAGGGTTGCTGTGATAAAATACCCTGGCCAAACCAAGTAGGGATAAAATGGTTTATTTGGTTTATACTTCCATACTATAGTCACTGAAGGAACTTAGGACAGGAACTAAAGCATGGAGTCAGGTGCTGCTTAGTGGCTTGCTCTCCATGGCTTACTCAGCCTGCTTTCTTATAGAACCCAGGGCCATCAACCTAGGGATGGTCCTACACATAATGGGCCAGGCCTTTCTGATTCAATCACTAATTAAGAAAATGCCCTACATGGTTGCCTACACCTTAATCTTCTGGAGGCATTTTCTCAGTTGAGGCAGACTCCTTATTCCACAGTGACTCTAGCTTGCTTCCAGTTATAAAACTATCCAGCATAGTCAGGATTGTCCAAGAGTCTCCCCAAACCTACAAGTTATTGCTACTGCCCTTGTCTGCCCATCTGCAGGAATGGAATCTAAGTCCCTATTGCTGAAGAAGCAGGCTACGAACCTCACAAAGAGGGCCCGGAGACCCCCCCTAACCTGAAATTCTCCAGAAGGCCTCCTCCCTGAGGACTAGAAAAGCAATCTTCCAAATCAGGGAAACATCCAACAGTCCTATCCAGTTAGGACACCTATGAATCATAATGGCCAACATTGCTCCATAACTTTAAGGGTACAATAGTGGCATATATGCCTTGGCAATAACTTATAGATCTCCAATTGAAATTAAGAATTGTTAAACAAGAGGGAACCATACTTGGTACTGGAAACCTAGACAACTTCCCAGGACTGGTGAAGTCATGGATTGTGGAGGAGAAACTACATTCACCAGGTTACTAGACCAGCAAAATCCCTAACAACAATCTAAACATCTGTCCTTATATCCACAGACAAGTGTAATTCCTCTCATTCTCAAGAGACTTTCTCTTAGTAACAGACTAAGACAATAACAGAAAACAACTACTGATCGAAATGCAGAGTTGTGGAGCCCTCTCAGTGATAAATCTACAAAACAGTCCATAACCTAAGGATCGGTAAACACTGTGGAAGATGGGTAGGAAGATTATAAGAGTCAGAGAATCAGGGAGTTTTCAGTGATATTGTATCAACTAGTAATATTAGAAGCTACATCTATTAAATGTCATTAATATGAATGCCTAAACATGAGCTGAGCAAGAACAACAATAAACATGCCAAAACAGACCGGAGAAATTCAACAAGGCTTCAACCCTATACAAAGAACTATAGGAAACTTAAAAAAAATGCTAAGAATGGAAGCAAAAGTCTTCTCCAGAGAGGAATATGCTAATTGGTTGTCTCATACCTTATGGTCATATCTGAACACACGTATACGAGTTACACTATACAGACTGAACAGGTTATATGTAGGAATAAGTAATGAAAAGTAGGCGGTGAGATTGAGAGAGAAAGGAAGGGGGTATATGAGAAGGTTTGGAGGGAAGAAAAAAGTAAGGGAGAAATGACAAAATTGTAATATAAAAAGCTAACTAAATGGAATGCATGGATCTCATTTTGATTATATAAATACAACTGAAAACATTAACATGTTATATGTGAGAAAAATGAATATGAATACTTGATATGATATTTTACAGCATTGTATTACTACTGTATTTACTTACAAAGAGCAAGCCCTTCTTTNTTGAGATACTTCCAAATATATTTAAGAATAAATGGAACATGACTGAGATTTATTTCAAAATTATAATGGAATGAATAGAGGCATAGACGAAATAAGACTGTCCATGAATTGAGGACTGTTGATATCTTGGAAAGCACATGAATGTTTTTTTATAATATTCTGTCTACTTTTATAAATATTCAATATTTTCCATGATAACAAGGGTTTAAAAATAGACAAAATGGATATTACTAATGCGGAGTTTTTGACATTTAAAATAAAATGGGTGTGGATTATTTATAATTAACCATTGGATTAAAGGAGTAAAAATATTTCACTCCATTTAATTTTTAATCAAAAACAATTTAAAAATAGTCATTTAATGCTTACTATGTATAAGTTATTAGTCTCTAAAACATCCTACCCTGTGTATATCATTCTGTTTCTGAACTGCTGGAAAGTCACCACCGATAGGTGCCTGACGACTCAGTTCATCATCTTTCAGCTGTAGCCAGACAAGAAGTTCCTGAAGAGAAAGATGCAAACGCTTCCACTGGTCAGAACTGGCTTCTAAATGGGACCTGAAAATTAACAGAAGCAAACTGTGTCAGAATAGTTACAAGTGTAATTAATGAGTCTTCCATTGCATTGTTTGGATATTGACATAATACACATCTATCAGTAAAAATCTACCAGATTTGGGGAGTCATGAAATGGGGTGGGGCTGTTGTCTTGACAATTTTGAGGAAAGGTCACATTCAGGGATATGTTTCTTTACACATGCAGAATTCTGAGACTTTTGACATGGTCTCCACACTGGAACCAAGTGCTTTACCATCCTGTTTCTTTCAGTGAGTTTTGGTGTTTGGAATAGAAAAAGACTTACAACCAGTGACTAATAAAATCCCTTAGTTTTCATGTGACTCATACTGGAATTCTTTCTGCTTTGTGAAATGGAAAGGTCTCTCCCCGCATTTCGACTTTTCAGTTTCTTCCACCCTGGGCAGCCTTTTCCTTTGACTCCTTCCATCTGCTCTGTTCCTTTTACTCTGCTTCCCATATGCTTCCCTTGTCCCTCTGCCCCTCTTGCTTCCTTTGCATCTGGGATTTGATTTTTAAGTTCCAACATCTTTGTATTATTTCCTTCGTGTAAAAGGTATGGAGATAACAATTCAGTGGAAGAGGAAAATCAGACATTTGTCAGAAAGCTTCCCCCAAACATGAATAATTTAGGCAGGAGATTGAGTGCTCTCCCATCAGCTGTATTTAGGACATGTTAATCCTTAGAAGCTGTGTAGGAATATACAAATGAATGATCTGTGCTATAAAGCCCACATTTCATTTGAGGAGGAGAAAGTAAATGAATAAAATAAATCATTATCCAGAAAACAAAGGGGAAAGTTACAGAGATTTATCCTCAGGTCAATCTGCAACCATGATGCATCGTTTACATTTTATCAACAAGCACTAATGAATTCATAAAAATTAATGCTGCCTGTAAAATAAATACACTAAAGTCTCCAGGGCTGCCAAGAAATACAATGTAAAGCAGCCAGGTAGAAGAATATTTCCCTTGTCTATTCAGTAACTTAGCCTGACATTTCCAATATAACTTTCCTTCTGGACTTAGAATTACTAGATTATGTACTTACTACTGAAACCAAATTGTCTCAAATTTTCTGAAAGCTAATATAATGAAGACATAAAAGTCTTTAAAGGGTACAAAGAAATGTTCAATTCAAGGAATATGAAGAAAGCAACTGAAAAAAAAACCACAAAGTTATAGGAAGAAAGTATCAATTTGAAGGACTGTTTATGATTGTGATAAACTAAAAACCCACAAATATTCAGTGATAAGGACTTTATCACATCTATTAAGATAATGTCATGCAATGAAACCCTGTGCAATATTCAGTATGGCGGCCTAGGCAGATTTTAATGCATATGGAAAAAGAGAAAGTGTATTCCAAAAAGAGAAGTATAATCTTTTTCATTTTGTGAAAGTTTGTGAGTAGATAGGTGTACAAAATATGACAACCAGGTTTTCTTTCAGGGGTAGATTTGCAATATTTCCTTTCATCTTTGTACTTTTCTAATATGTAAGAATGTTAATTCTATAATACATGATGCAACTTGTTAAAAATGTAGAATTTTACTATGAGTGAGAGAAATTAAACAGCTCAACTCTTTAATAGTATTATTATATAATAAGTTAACCATGTTGTAACATGCTATGAAAACACTATATATATATATATGCATATATATATATATGCAGATTGTATATGGTATAGAGGTCAATTCTTTATTTTTCTGTTTCTTCTCCCTTCTAGAGTCATCATTTTCCTCTGAGAAGCCTAACTGAGAATTCCCAATTCAATGTTTTAGTTATTTAAAGAGTATAGTGAGTACTGGTCACAAAATTCTCTACAATGTTTGGCATTTAGAGCTTGGCTACATGGAAGGGGAAAGAAGCAATCAAGCAGGACATTTTGACAGGCATGTAGATAGAGACACATGGAATAGCAGTCAACAGCAGCAATGACATGGGTTCAATACATATTTAAGTCATACGAGGTATTGGGTTGTGATGGGGGAAAAGGAGAGATAAAGATGCCCAATGCCTGTCTTCCATTTACTTGGTAGTTAAAGCAAATTAACATGATAGAGCATTCCAAGAGAAAATCCAGTATCTGTGTGACAGGACATGTCTTAAGGTATGGAATTTCTTAAAAATTTAAAATGTTTGATATTTAAAAGAACCAGCATCTTAGTTTTCAGCCTTCTTATTTAGGTCTCTTTATGTAAATCAGGCCAGCTGTAAACTCATAGAGATCTGATTGCCTCTGCTTTCTGAGTGCTGGGAGGAGAGGGGTGCAGTACTGCTTTTACTATGCATCTAATAGCTAATAATAATAATAGTTAATAATAATAGTTAATAGTGACTGCCATTTTCCCTCCAGTAGATGGGACATGAAGGCAAAAGACTAAGCAAAGGAACTTAGGAGTGGGTTTGAGCTGAATTAGTCAGAAAATCATATCCAATTTAAAATAATTCTAAGCTGTAGTTCTCAAATTTCAGTGTACACAAGCGTTTAGGATCACCCATCTGAAATCATATCTCCAGTCTTTTCTTTCAAAATCTAAGTGATTTTAAGGAGTGCCTTCCCAGCTCTTCAGCTGAGCCTGCACAACTCAGAAATAATTCCTTAATGCATTTACTTTGAGTTCTTTAATGCTATATGTGGGTCTCTCTAGGAAAAAGGTTGCCTCTACTTGGCATGATTTGAAGGCAATCTAAACATAAGGAAACTGTATTATATTGTATAGTACTTTCCTTTAGTATATTCAGCCTTTGAAAATTTTCTAAGATATTTGTAGTTTATATGTTGGAAGAAGCTGCTTGTTGTACCTTTAGTGACTACATATCAAATACTTCTGAACAATCAGCCTGTTTGTGTGTTTGGAAAGCCATCTACTGAAAAAAAGATTTGTAGCTGCTGCTCACTTTCTATATCTATTTATTGTTTTTGGAAAGTATGTTAGGTTTAAGATGAATTCAACTCACCTTCACCAAACACCCTGTTTTGTAACTGAGGGGAAAAGTATGGCTAGAGATCTAAAGACAACTGCTGAGCCACATCTGTTATATGGCCATATTTACATTTGGGAATTGAAAATTACAAGTCACCCTTTATAAGAAAAACCTTTAAGCATCCTGGTTTTATACATTCTAGGGAAAACTGACTTCTTAATGGTCAAGTGCACTTTATTTATCCCTATTCACTGAGTACAAAACAAAAGAGATGGTTTGAAAAGGCCCAGTTAGCATCCACCTATTCTCTATTATTCATCTTTATTATTGAAGAGAAGAGCTTGGGGATTATTCACCTCTAAAAAGACAAGTGCTGATCTTTGAAATTTTTTTCCACAAATTATAAGGTTTGGGTAAAATATAGAACTTTTAGGTGTACAGGGATGTACTGCTTGATATTTAGAGAACTCTTCAGAGACAGGATTCTAAGAATTATACAGATGATAAAGTGGTTGCTATTTCTCTAGATACAGATATTTCAAATGCGATTTGGTTGATGCCTAGTTTGAAATCCTTAATAAAACTTTACTCTGAAAAGCACAATTCTTAAAGCAAATTGTGCTCTATTGAATTCATTTTTCACTTTGACTTTCTTTATAAAGCTAGTGATATATCCCTGTGCATCCTGTGTGCCCATGTGTAATACAGTAGCACTTAAGTTGACAGAAAGAAACAGTACAGATGCAGAAATAATAAAGAACTACAGAAATAAAGTGGGAGCTGTAGGGCTTTAAATGAAGACAGAGAATTAAACTCAAAGAGAAGTAAACCTTTTTTTCCCTCCTAGTTGGGCCTTGCAACTTCCAACATAATTAACATTCCAAGAGTAAGAGAAAGGTCAGAAATGCTCAGTGTCCAAGTTGCTTTTATTCCCCCTCAAAAGTAGATGACTCTTCTTCCCTTTGTTCTTTGTGTTTTCCACTATAGAAAAATAAAACTCCCAATTATAACTGCTAATACCAAGTATTCCCTAAGAGATTCATTGTTGCTGAAGAATTTGGTAGTGTTCCTGTCTCTTAAACTAATGTGCAAAATTTAGCAAACACGAAATTCATACAGTTTTTACAAGTTTTTCTCCACCAGGCATAAAAATATAAAATACAAATTTGCTGAAGTCTTATCAATAACATATTAAGTAACCCTCATACTAAAACACATATCCAATGTTTCATCTGAATACAGATGAAGGACTGTGGATATGGGCTATTTTAGCATGAAAAATACTTGTCTTCATTAATCATCCTGCTGTTGAAATTTCAGTTCTCATTCTGTTTATGTAAGCATACATACACATTTCTATATGTAAGTAAAGATATTATTTGATTTCCATCTTTTACCTTGCTCTATGGAACTGAGTTATCACTGATGTTTGCTTACTGGTCTATCTTTTGTGATATGATAATGTGTATGGAAGAGATAATTCACTTTTCTTGAATGAAACAGTAAGTTTGTACTTTATAATTTCAACCAATTTTTTCACAAAGGCATTGTATTCATTTTAATAGTATATTTTAAAGATAAATCAGTGCCATGCAAATATAAAATTCAAGGAGCTGGGTAGAGGAACAAAATCATCAACTGCTTGCTGAACAAGCATGGGAACCTTTGGATCCCTAGCATCCATATTAAGCCAGGCAGAGTGGTATATATCTGTAATCCCTGGCCCAGGGAAGCAGAGACAGGTGGGCCCCTGAGTTTATTGGCCATATATTCTAGCCAAATTGCTGCACTTAAGGTTCAATGAGATAATTTGAGTCAAAAAATTAGATGGCAACTGAGGAAGACACTAGCATTGACCTCTAGACTCTTGCACTCATGTACGTATACCCACAGGCATAGATAAATACACATATGTGAGCATGGACACACAACACACAAACACACACACACAGTGATGTTTCTGGCTTGAAAATGCATTATCTCAGAATTTATGGAGTTACAAAGAATTAAAGCACTTAAGCAATTAGCTCAAGATTACATGTTAGGTGGTAAAAGATTTAGAAAAGAGAACAATTCTGGTGTAGAAAGACTATTCTTTTAGACTTATTTTGACTTTATACATCTTTTATTTAATTTAGTGGAAGCTGACAAACATGAAACAACTCATGGATACCTATAGGAAATTGGTGTATTGTGTATGTGAGTGTGTATTTGTGTGTGTCTGTGCTTGTGTTGTGGGTTGAGCCAAAGATCTTATTTATATCAAACAAGCACTCTACCATATACTTAGTCCTTCAAATGTAAATTCTAGTGGTTTTGGAAAGAACTGGTGAAAAACATCCAGAATGGAAAATATAAGTAGAGAATTTGAGTCAAATTTCAAAGAATAAGAGAAATTGTGTTCCAAACATGAGAACCAAGCAGCATGTGTCCATACTGCATCTCTCACAAGTTACAGAAAACTGTTAGAAATCAAAACTGCATTGGAAAGCAGAATATAGTTGCTCAGAACTCCTTGTTGTAGAAGAACTAGAATGTTGCTTGGTGAGAAAGATAAAGGATGGGAGTGGAGCATAAGAGGAACAAAAGAAAAGAAGAGGTTAGCAACCAAATGGATGAGTAATATATGTATACATGATCAAAAATATTGAACTAAGGAGCAATATGATACAATTTGTGTCCTAGGTAGAATATTTTTGCACAACTGTTGCTTTCATTTTCTGAAATACATGAATGGTTTCTGATGCTCTCACAAAGCAATGAACATCATACATTTTTGAGTATATAATGTGCTATAATCTACAGAAACAGGGTTGTTTTCTCAGGATATTTTGAAACATTTTTTAAAAAATGTAGTGACATTCAATATGAAAAATATTCCAATGGACAATCATTCTAGTGTTCCTTTATATTATTTCATAATCTCTACCTCTACTGTGCTACTGCTATGGGATGAGTGATACCTCTACTTCAGTCGAGTGTCAAGATAAACTAAAGTATATAGATGTGAAGGATTACTTGCTTCTTATAATTGAGAACTTACAATATATTCTAGATTATTACAGAGACCTATTGAAAAGCTCAAACCATTAATCAGAATATTCAAATTTCAGAATTCACAGCATCTTCCACAAGCTAAGGTAACTGTTTTCTGATTGATTAATCATAGTAACTATTAAACTGCAGTAGTTGGCATATGGGAAATTTCTGAAAATGAAGAGGCCATATTTTGCTGACATCTTGTTTGACACTTTCATTTCTATTATTTCATCATATTCACATAAAGGAGAGGAAGGCATCAAGAGACTTCTGCAACAGTTATAGCCTCTTTTTCTTTCCTGCAATAGGGGAATCATGTTCTTTTCCTTAATCATCAAAACATTTTCAGTTCATAATTTATTATTTTTAAGGACAGATGTTACAAATGTGGCCATGGTCATTACGCACTTGGACTGCTCTTAGACGTTTAAATTGTAGAGAACTAATAGAGCCTTTCTATAATTAAAATGCAATATTCCATTGTTGCCACCAACTTATCAATCATGAACACATAGATTTCAAAAAACATGGGCAGAGCTCTGAGATGAAGATGAGAGTCTCAGAGGCTTGGGTTGTGCAAACTTGAGAAAAAAGCTTTGCAAAAATAAAGCCTTTCTTTTCTTTGAAATCTGGTTCTCAATCCAACATTTTCAATCATGATGATTTTATTTGTGAAAATTTCCTTCTTTCGTCAACCCTACAGAATACTCTGATGACTAAATGCTCATATGATGAAGTTAAATTCACTGTGAATAGGTCTTGGACATGCCACTTGTTAACTGAGTCACTTTTGGAAACCCATTTAACCTCTCTGCCCCCATTCTTTTCAAAGGCTAAGACAGTATAAGAATGAAGTCTACCTTTCACGGATGCTGATAACATCACATGAGTCAAACGCTATTAAATGCTTACAGCAGTAGATAGGACATATATAGACCCTCTGTTACTTGCTAGCATTATCATTGTTTCATAGTGGGCAGGGTTTATTTTTCAAAAGTGCCTTCAAGTTAATAAATTTCAGGTATTCATCTTCCTTATGAGGGATATATGATGAAATTGCAGACAATTTAGGAGAACTATGAAGAAGGAGGGAAAGGTTTTTTGGTTTTTTTTTTGTTTGTTTGTTTTGTTTTTTGTTTTTGTTTTTTTAAGATCAAACTAACTCAGAGTAGTAAATAATCCCACCATTGGATACCTTCTTTTCTAACTATTGAGTTCATTTGACCTTTCTACCTATCTTCACAACCACTCCTTCTATATGCACTGATGGAAGCGCAAACATATTTTAAAATTAGTGGATTAGGAAAAGCAATTACTCAGAAAGCATGGAGCTTGCTTTTCTTTCCCGTTACACTGGGCACAGTAGAGACCAGATCTACTCCTTTGTCCCTCTATATACCTATATCAGCCATTCAAGGATCCTGAGCTTCCCTTTTACCCTCTTTAGCAATGATGCAAGGTGCATCCACTCACTTTTCAAACAAGCTGATTTGGCAAAGGAGAAGATAAGTGCAAAATCTAAAAGTTCAGTGACCCTCCAGAGAGTGCGCTACAACAAAATCTAAGAGAAATCAAGTGATAATAAATGGCTATAATCTCCTTAGCTGCACAAATTCTGGAGAGTGTGTCTTTAAATTGTTGGTTATATTGTGTCCTGCTTTAAAAGAATCTCCTTGGTTTATACATTTAGAGATGCCAAAGAGAGAATTCCATAGCAAATATTCAATAATTTTATTGCTTTTTGCATTACACTATGATACACCAAGAGAGAACTCTGAAATCAGGATCTCAGTGCTCCTTTTTAAAATTTACTCTGTCTTAATACATGTCTCTCCTGTGGTTATAAACCAGTTCCATTTTAATCTAAAATGAACCTGCAAATATCATCTCCATTCCAAGCAAATGAATGATTCATTTATTCTAAATAAAATAAATCATTTTAAAATTGGATAATTTACATATGAGATATTAGCTACCTGTGCTAGAAAAATTAGGAGACATTTGCCATCTTTAATCACATCTGGATTCCCCACCTCTCCCCACCATGATCATTGCTCACCTAATGTTGAGAGATTTTTTCCGAAGTTCACTCCACTTGAAATTCATGTTATCCAAACGTCTTTGTAACAGGGGTGCTTCATCTGAACCTTCCAGGGATCTCAGGATTTTTTGGCCATTTTCATCAAGATTGTGATAGATATCTGTGTGAGCTTCAATTTCTCCTTGGAGATCCTACCAGAAAGCAATAAAACACATTCAGAATTACCAAACAAAGAGACTAGCTGTGAATGTGAATTTGAAGAACTCAAAAGAATTATTAGTTCAAAAGAAATTCTAGCTTGGCAACTAACAATAAAATATGTCTGAATAATGTTTTTGGTGTCTTGCCTTGTAAGTTATTATATTTATAAATTAGAATTAATATACAGATAGTACATTTCCAAATTTAAAATTTCTAACCCATGTATAAAATATTCTGATATACACACATATGCGTTATCAAATAAAATATGATAAAATAAAATGATTTGGTAAAGTAGATACCATTTCACTACAATGAGCCAAATTATATTTTCAATGCATGTATTAATCTATTATATTGATTGTGACCATAATAACATGAAGAAATACATAAACAATGTTGTACTTTGTCCAATGCCAGCACATTAATGGGACTCATTGAGACAAGAGCATCTTCCTGAAAATGCACAGCAGTTCACCTTGGTACTATGGCATCATAGATATATCAACATCAAACAATGATTACTAAGCATTCCCATTTAAAGTACCATCATATTTTCAGACTTGGCAGGTAGGATGACAAGAGTTATGACATTAAGTTTCATTTGTATAGACACAGATAACAAAAACATCATAATACCTTTACATGATATGTCTTCCTGTGTAACATTTTCAGCTTGAACCGGGGACTACAGCACTGATCCTGTTGCATAGCAAACCTAAGAAAACCCAGAAATGGAATGGGCCCTGCTTTAAAATGCTAACTTTGCTTACATTCTGTTGACAGAATGAGTTTAAGAGCACAGGCCTGGACAGTCAATAATCATAATCGGCCACTTTGTACTCCCTGCTTTAATAGTAGCCAGGCGTGTGGATGTGGGAGGGACCTCAAAGAATGGAGGCCTGGAATATGCAACTGACAGTTTATATTAAACAGCCAACATTTCTTATCATTTTGCCATAATAAGGCAGAGACATTATAAATTCGTTTTATATATGTGGTTCCCTCCTTGTTTCCAGCAGAACAGTCAAAGCCAAAGGAACATTCCTTAGAGAGCTGCCGGGTAGCAGCATTCCATTCTGCCTACACAATGAATGGAGGCTTTGTACATTCTTTTACTTGCTCTTAGAGACTTGTATGCTTCTGTTCAACAAATTTAAAAATTCATTCTGAAGCTTCAACAAATTGCATTGATCTGTGTGACTGAAAAAAATTCCCTTCCCTACCCTCTGTCTCTTACTCTTTCTAAAACTGAATTAAATGACTCTGCTAAAATAAGAGGAGAGGTGGCAGCAATAACGTGTTAGTAATCTTGAAGTAGTGGCTCATGTTTCCAGCCACAGTCACTTTAAATGCAGAAGTTTGCGTGCAAGGTAGAAGGACAATGAATGTTGCTTGTCACTATTTTTGGCAGCCAAAGTAGCCCTGATGGACTCTGAATACTGGAAGGGGAATACAGATGGGATGACCTCAGACACTAAAGGAAGGGAAATAATAAAACAGATGGAAGAGCATCTATCCCTACCCCACAAAACTTGGGGTTTTTTCAAGAGGTTATAGCTGGATTTCAAAATCAGAAAATATAGTAGAAAATTATTCATGAGATCCTGCAGCATGGAGTTTAATCAGATAGGCATCATTTCCAGGATTTTCTTCTTTTTCTTTCTTTCTCTCTGGGACACTGGGATACACCACCATCATCATGCCCAACACCTCCCTACACATACACACACACACACACACACACACACACACACACACACACACACAATTCCACTATGTTATCCAGATTAGGTTGGGTCTCATGATCTTCCTGTCTCAGTGTTTGAAATTTTAGTACATACATGCAGAACCACATCCAGATTTTTGCTTTGTCATTTTTAAGTATATAGTATACACGTAATTTACCATTTCTTTAGCAAAGGAGAAAGGTGACCTAATTATCTCAATAATTCAGGATAGAAAATCAGATTTAACTTTGGGAGCATTCCCTCACTCATATCTCTCATGTTACTTTTATAATCTTTGTACACAACCTAACATTTCTTTCCAAAAGATATATTCAGAAAAATGAAAATAAATATGGATATATTCAGGAAACTTAACTGATATTCTCTCTCTTTGTCTCTCTCTTTACCTCTTTTTCTTTCTTTCTCTCTCCCTACATCCCTCCTCCTTTTCTTCTCCTCTCTTCTTTTCTTTTCTCTTTCTGGAATTGGGATGATTCTGAAGAAATCACACATGTAAGGGCTCTATGACCACTGAGATACATCCCCAATCCCAGAAAATAATTTAAACAATAGAATATATGTTCAAACATCCTATTCATATAAATCATCACACATTTGCATTTTTCTACCTTGCCCTGATAGCAAAGACTCAGCCCTAATTTCTAGTTCTTTAAGCTCATGTGCAGCATGAAGTGATGAACACTTTTCTTTACTGAATAAGAGAGAACCTCTGAGGTGCAAATAGAATGCTGATTCATTAATGTGTTAATTTTTTTTCCTTTCCACAAATGGAAGGAATTTTCTTCCTTTCCTTTCTACTGAATATAAAAATCTTTGTTGTCTCACTAGCAAAGAAAAGAACACAAAATGAATAAGCAAGTATTCATCTAAGTACCAATTATTTGTTTAGTCTTGGCATCGTGGGAAAAATAGGAGAAATGCAAGTGACAGTTCTGTCTTTAATTTTAAAATCAAGTGTGTATTTTTCTTTTAATTCATTTATACTGATGACTAAATATTGATGAAGAGTTCTTGCTAAATCTCAGATACTAGGATCAAAACTCTTCCTTTTAGAAAGGCACACAGATGAAGTGTTGTGTGGGCACTGGCAGGTAAGTCTTATGTCAGTTTTCTATGTCATGATGGTAGTGTAGCATAACAGATAAAAGAGGTATAGTAAGGTCTTTGTATCTTACAAAGATCTTATGAATCTTCCAACCTGGTCATTGCCTCTTAGCACTGATTCTTAGTGAGCTACATCTACTTTTTCTATTTGTCACAGATGACAGATGAAGTTTAAATGTCATGCATATATATATATATATATATATATATATATATATAGGAAATTGATTTAGTTTTCTTCAGATCTTAGGCCATTTCCAGTAACATACTGAATATTAGGTGCAATATGCAGTAGATATTGAAGTTGCACAAAGAAAACTAATGGAGAAAGACAAGAACACTTAAAATAAACATAATTTTGATTTTAAAAACATACAAAGCACTTACTAACATAGATCACTTGGTTGAGTGAAAAATTAAACTCTGACTAGATTTTTCATTTTGAAAGAGGACATACAGGACCACCTATAAAATACTTCTGTTGTCAGAGAAGAAATTTTCCCAGTGATTCTTCTTTTTGTTTACAGGACCATGGGGACAATTAGTTACATCAAGCAATGACCTAAAACATCAGCATAAGCATAGTTTTGCCCTACTTCTTTAGGATAGAAGGCTTTTGCCAAAAATGTAAAGGTGGAGGACTGCACCTGAAATAAGTATTGGTAAGGGTCACAGAGCTCTCTTTTCAAGGTTAAATGGAGATTTTCATCACTAACAGGCAGTATGAGTTGTAGGTGAGAAGGAAACACCAATACAACAGTTCAGCTGGAACATATATCTATTTGCATAAAGCTACCAGGAGATCATTGATCTTAGGTTTGTATTAGACTTAGGAAGCACAGAACAACAGGTTGGTAAGGAAAGCCAGCGGGATTCTTAGTCAGTAATCAATTTTAGTTTTAATTCACTCAAGTCACAGGTACTACACCTGTGCTGTTTTGTTTCTAGTTTTTGTTGCTATTGTTTGTTTTTCCTTTGTGATTGTATTTCTTCAGGAAGAACAATAGCTAGTAAAGAGTGAACAAATATTTTGTGTATAAACAAGAAGACTAACGTATGTAAGTCTTATTCTACAGTAGGCATTGCCCAAAGAACTGTATATGTAGAAGCTTATTTAATCTTTTTAATCTTCTATAGCAAACAACATTACCTTCATTTTCCATGTAAGAGAATGAATTTACCGTAGTGTGAAAAACTGCCCAAGGTCACATAGCTAACAAACAGTGCTGTCAGATTTTGAACCCAGACACTTAGACTTCAGGGTGTGTGCTCTTATCAGCAAGGCTACATTACCTCTGAGGTTTTAGCTGAGTGGTAAAATTTTGTATTAGCAATACTCCAACATATATTCATTATATTTAAAATATATTTAAAATTGTTGTGAGACAGTGGAAACTACACTCGTTTTTCAGTACTCAAAGATGATTTCATGATCTTATTCTTCTGGAGAGTGTTAAATAGAGATGAGGTTAAATAGAGATGGAGACCCAACAAGAAGGAACATGAAATCAAGAAAATGAGTGCAAATGGAAAAATGACATGTACTTGTGGGAAAAGAAATCTGTAGCTTAAAAATCTCTGTAATTCTGGAGAACATTCATCAGTGAGCACCAAGAAGGCTCAGACAAGATATAAAACCTGATGAGAGGTCACAGTGATATTGGGTGGGTACTCTGCTTCAGGTAGAAATTTTAGAAATTCCACATGCCCTCACCCCTCCCCGCTGAGAGTCTCATCTCCTGTTGCAAATCCCCCTTCTCAGCAACCCAGGAAAACATAAAACCAAGCAGCTAAATAGATATGTTTGTTTCTCTTACTGTTTCCCTTATTAGCACATTTTCTTTTTTCCCTTTTATTGGATATTTTCTTTATTTAAATTTCAAATGCTATCCCCTTTCCAGGTCCCCCTTTGGAAATCCCCTATCTCATACCCTTCTCCCTGCCATTATGAGGGTGTGCCTATTTTTAAATCACTCAACTTAAACACTATTACTCATTTAGATGGTTGATTGCTTTGAATATTGTACCGAGTAATTTTGAAAAAAACAACCACTTTGTACAGCATATAGAACACATATATTTAATAATTAACAAGAAATATAAAGGTTACAATTACAAGGGGATCCAGATGGAAACCAAGTGATTAGAAATAGACTTTATGAAGTGATAAGATTTGTGTCGGGTCAGAAGTGTTAGACAGAATTGAGAAAACAGAGGGAAGAAGACTTCCAGGTGGGGAGACCAGTGTAGAAAGGGAACTAAGATGAAACAAGCTTAATTTATGAACAGTGGTAATAAATTGCAGTACCTGAATGCAATGGAAAGTGAGTGGTAGTAGAAAGAAAATCAATCAAGTTCCCTAAATTAAAAGGAAAGAAAATGGAGGAACTAGAGAAAGTACCCAAGTACCTGAAGGGGGCTGCAACCCTGTAGGTGGAACAACAACAGGAACTAACCAGTACCCCCTGGGTTTGTGTTTCTAGCTGCATATGTAGCAGAAGATGACCTAATCGGCCATCAGTGGGAATAGAGGCTCCTTGGTCTTCCAAACTCTATATGACCTAGCACAAGGCAAGGCCTGGGCCAAGTAGTGGGAGTGGGTGGGAAGGGGAACAGAGGTGGGGGGAGGGGTATGGGAAACTTTCGGGATAGCATTTGAAATGTAAATAAAGAAAATAATAATAAAAAAAATAAAAGGAAAGAAGACGACCTAGAAAGTGATTGAAAATAAAACTTTACAACAGAAAGTACAAGGACAAGATTATGGAATATTTCAATTATTCTGCATCTTTAACACTTAGAATAGTCCTTGGTGCTCCTAAGCAATAAGGCAATTTTGGAAGATTACTAAAATTTATGCCATTGTTTAAATGGAAGAACCATAAAGAAGGAAGATAGAAACAATTACTGCTATACTCTTGTTTTTATTATTCTAAACAATAGAAGACTAGGCTGTTTTAAATCATGATATTTTCTTATCTATGTATATAGAATTAATTGTCTTTAAAAAAGTATTCAGCAAACTAAGTCAGCCACTGTAGAAATAATAGTATTGAGATTCCTTAAACAATTAAAACACAAAATTGTTGCATAAGGAATCCCAATCCCATTCCTTGACAGGTATTCAAAGGAAAGAATCAGTATGCTGAAGAGAATTTGTGTCTCTTTTTTATTGTGCCCAATGCAGAAAGAGCTAAGACATGGACACATTGTAAGTCTTCATCATTCAATGAGTAGACAAAGAAAACATGTCAATAGACACAATGAGTTGTATTCAGACATAAATGGGATGTAATCTCCTCATTTCCCTGAACATGAATGAACCTGGAAGATACTGAGTAAATTAACATAGGTATAAAATGAGAACTGCTACATAATCTCATTTATACAGAAAAATTGAAACAGTTAAAATATAATTGATAGTAATGGGGCTGGAGATATGATTCAACGGTAAAGAGCACTGACTGCTCTTCTGAAGGTCTTTAGTTCAAATCCCAGAAACCACATGGTAGCTCACAACCATCCCTAATGAGATCAGACACCCTCTTCTGATGTGTCTGAAGACAGCTACAGTGTACTTAGATATAATAATAAACAAATCTTTGGGACAGAACAATAAGGACTGGAGTGAGTGGGGCCAACAGGAGTGAGCAGAGTCGGAGTGAGCACAGGTCCCGAATTCAATTTCCAGCAACCACATGACGTCTCATAACCATCTATACAGCTACAGTGTACTCATATACATAAAATAAATAAATAATTTGTTTAATAAAAGAAAGTAATGTAACAGTTATCAGGAGTTAGGTGAGAGGGTCAGATGAAAAAGGGGAGATATTGGGAAAAAAGACACAATTTTCAATGGAAATGTACAATAACCTTTAGAGATATTTCAAACTGCTGAGTAGATTAGAAGATTTTTTCACGAAAATAATAAACAATGAAGGTGATTGAGTTGCTATTCAAAGGTGATATTGCACATTATAAATATATATAATTTTTTATTGTTAATGAAAATATATTAATTAATTAATTAATAAGTAAGTAATTCAGTAAATAAATAGCACATTCTAACTTCAAGGTCACTGAGAAATGAGGAAGCAAACACAGAAACAATAAAAATAAACGGCTCTAGTGCTCTAAAAATTTAATTATTGCTACACTGCCCATATTTTTTTTTCTGATGAAGGCTTCAAGTTTAATATTCAGCACTGCATTTATATAGGGCAAGACCACAGACTCCATCCTTTGTTTCATCTGGATTATGTTGCAAAGAAAGGTCAGCAGAGAGTCTATTCTTCTAAGTTTCTGTAGGAAGTTGAATGTGCAACCAAGGCAGAAGACTCCACCTAGGTCATTCAAGTCCATTGTGGCAAGCCTTCAAGGTTTGTTCAGCATGTTCAAGGCTGGAAAGGGCTTGCTCAAGGCTAGGAAGACCACAATTCCCCTTTTCTTAGTTTTTTAAAGATGAGCAGTACCAGAAGTTGGACAGAGGCACATGATTTATTTATTTCCCATAATCCCATCTAGGGTATAGAGTGGCCAGGTGACCGTGCCTGTCTCAGGTCAGTGTCTATATTGCTCCTTCTCATTCGTCATGGAGATCAAACATAGCATTGATGTATGTCTCTGTCTTAGGTTGAGAGGAACTCAAGAACACTCTTACCTGTCTCTGACTATTGGTCTTTTAAAGCACACTCTTTCCCATTCAGACAAAAGTCATAAAGTACATATGAATATGCAGCCCCTGATGATTTTTGAGAGCAGTTAGTAAGTATATAAATAATTGGAAAAACAGTAGTGGCTCTTACAACTTACTAGGAGTAAAGAGTGACTTGATTTCCATGTGTGTAGAAAGTTAGAGACATGGTCCAAAATAAACTAGAAGCTATCCTTATGGGGTAATTTGAGAACATTATGAAGTAGCATCTGAGAAAGGACCTTAGTGTCCATAGTGATCTGTGAGAAACAGGCTCATAAAGAGTGGCTCTCTCTGTGTTAGTAAGTATGCAGTTAATCGTAAAAATGATGGTTTCTCACCAGAGAAAGCACATTAAATGTTCAATAAACTTGAAGAAAATTATAACACATGTGAAACATTTTATCCAACATAAGTGTTTTCAAAAGACTTACTATTTTTAAAAAGTTGAACAAAGCAAATAGCGAACACATAAGCTTTCCTTGTCTTGATCATGCGCAACCATTCACTCAAAGTTAGCTCTAAGGAGTGAAGTTTCCAACTGTATACACACATATACAGCTACACACACATACCATTCTAACATGAAAACAGAAATGAGCACTAACTTTTTGGTTATTAATTTATCATTAGAATTTTAATTCCAATACCCATTCTCTCAACTCCATTTACTCCCCCATTCCTCTTCTAACTTCATATGTTATTTTTTAGTGAATAGATTGCACTTAGTGCTCCTTCTATGTGTATGGGTGCATAACCATCTACTGAAGCATGGGTAGCTTCTCAGCATCTGTAGATTGAAGAAAACTGATTATCTCTCTTCTAGCATCCACCAATTGCTGATAACTCCTCAGGGTGGGGTGTTGACTTTTCCCCCATTCTATACTGGAATTTTGTCTGGTTTGATGTTCACAGGTCCCCTGAATTCTGTCAAACCCACCATGAGTCCATATGTGCAACTGCCATGTTATCACACTGAATCTTTAAAAATGAGCCCACCAACCAGAATGAAAGAACCTAGCTTGTCTGGCATTTGAAAATGATTTTTAGTGATTCATTTTCCTGCATATTACAAATGTCTGTTACTAACAGGGCATTAGAAATATAAAAAAAATGGACTTTTTGAAAAGTTATCCATATAAAGGAATTGGACTCAGACTCTTGGTCTTTTAAGAACTTTAACCTAGCCACCAAAGTTCATAGCTAGACCAAAAAGTGCACTTGGCAATGGAGTTATTATAAAGCATTACTTCATTTTACTTCCATATATGCCCATTGAAATTCTGTTTAAAATGATAGAATGTCATCCCAAGAGAAATCAAGAGTTAATTTAAAGTTGGCCATAGCTAAGTTGTTATAGGAAGTTAAGGAGTGAGTTTTCAGATCTACTGCATTGCAATGAAGGGCTATAGATTTAGGAGTCCATGAGCTTTTCTGTAAAGTTGGCCATTATTAAAGTTCTCTGAGACTGCTATCCTGTAGGGTTTGTTGTCTCCACTTTCATATATGTCTTACTTGAAGACTCTCACACTTTGGCATGCGAACAGTGGAGAGAAGGGACATGCTTTCCTCCTCAGTATATTTACAGTTGCAAAGCTTTATTTCAAAATCCAATTTTCAAAAATGGTTGACTTAGGATACAATACACCTGAAGGAAACTGAACAAAATTTCATTTGTCAGATTACCTTAATCAATTCTATATTCTACTAAGATGTGATGCTATCTCCTTTTGTCTAACTCTCTGGTTTACTCTAATCTTAAAATTATTCCTTATAATTGCTGGGTTGATTTTAGTGATACTAGGTTGGAAGTGTCAAGAGAGGCAATTTGTTTTCTTCTGCACTTTGGTCTTTTTCCTATATTCTCTTTAGTCTGTCACAGTGAATTAATATTCTACATACTTACACATCATTCATTAAGCTCATATTTGATCCTCATTATTTTTCTAGAAGTTACAGGAATGCAGACAATATACCAGGAGATGAATTCCTAGCCTATATGTTAACCACTTCATTTCTCTTCCCTCCCTCTCTCTTTTCTTTCCTCCCTCCTTCCCTCCCTCCCTCCATCCTTTCCTTTCTTCTTTCCCCTTCCTGTCCTTCCCTTCTACTCCTCCTCTTTGTCTCACACTAGCATTTGTTGTAGTAACAACCAAGTCTACTGAGGTAAAAAAGAAACTAGACTTTACCCTCTTAAAGTTCACAGCATCATAGAAACTTATACATAAAAGATGATAAATGTTGAAGAAAATAAGACAATGCTCAAAGGAAAATAGCAGGCAATAATAGGAATAATGTATATACATGATGGTGATAGACTACTTATTAGTTATTCTGGTCAGGGAAAGAACACAACTGAAGGTTCAATGAAACCAAGGGTGAAAATGAGAGGGTATCAGCAGTTATAGGATGACCCAAGGGCATCAAGTTCCTTTCATGTAAAGATAAGGGGACTTTGTAAAACATTTAGAGGAGGAAAGGCCTTAGCTAGAAAATAAAGAATACATTCTTTTCTGGATCCCCAGAAAATATGGGACCATTAAAAATTCTTTTAAAACATTAAAGTGTTCTTTTAAGCAATTGAAGCCCTTTTTTGTTTTTTTTTTTTTAAATTATTTTATTAGATGTTTTCTTCATTTACATTTCAAATGCTATCCCAAATGTCCCCTTTACCCTCCCCCCCCCGCCCTGCTCCCCTGCCCACTCCTCCTACTACTTGGCCCTGACATTCCCCTGTATGGGGCATATAAAGTTTGCAAGACCAAGGGGCCTCTTTTCCCAACAATGGCTAACTAGGCCATCTTCAGCTATATATGCAGCTAGAGACATGAGCTCTGGGTGTACTGATTAGTTCATATTGTTCTTCCACCTACAGGGTTGCAGACCCCTTCAGTTCCTTGAATTGAAGCTTTTAAAGTAAGGGTGTGTGTGTGTGTGTGTGTGTGTGTGTGTATGTGTATAATTGTTCCTAATGATATTTTGCTGTACTCTTAGATTGATGTCTTGTCCTGTTATCATCATAGAGATTTCCTCTGCCATCAGATGGAAGAAAATGCAGAGATCTATAGCCATACATTATTTAGAGAGAGCGTCTAAATTGGAAGTCTCCATTGAGTCGCTCCCCTCAGGACTCAGGGAATCTAGTGTAAGAGGAAGCAGAAATATTGTAGGAGTCAGAAAGGATGGAGTGTACCAGGAGAGCATTGCCCACTGAATCAAATCAATAGTGCATATGGATTCAAGTGGCAAGCCTGGGACCTGCAAGGGTCTGCAGAAGATCTTTTGTGTATATGATGTGGCTGTTAGTGTAGTGATTTTGTGGGACTCCTAACAGTGGGAGTGTATGTGTCTTTGACTGGTTTGCTTGTTCTTTGGACTCTCTTCAGCTTTACTGTGAGAGCTTTGGACTTGTCTTATTATTTTGTTTTGATAGTTTGCTTTTGTTTTTGTTTAGTTTTGTTAACTTTGTTGTGTTTGGTTGTTGACTTTTGGAGGTTTGCTCTTTTCAGACGAGGACATAGAAGGGGAATGGATCTGGGTGAGATGGGATGTGGGACTGGGGCTGGGAGAAGTGGAGGAAGGGAAAACTGTGATTGGGATGTATTGTATGAGAGAAGAAGCTATTTTCAATCTAAGAAAAGAAAAGGAGAAAGCAATTTTCACAAAGAAAATAAATAAAGTAAGGAAGCGACCTAGTCTGATTTAGGCTTTAAAGAAAGTACTATATGGATATTTTAAAAGGTAAAAGATGTAAGAGGAAAGAAATCCAATTTTAATCCAGGCCCTCCACTCCAGCCAGAGATAATGCTAGCCTAGACTGATGTGATTACAGAGAGAAGTAGACTGGTGTGAGCAATATTTAGATTTTAGCTTCTGTCACTTATGTTTTAATTTTATGTGAAAACTTCAAAATATTTCAAGGTCTCTTTTTATATACTTTCTCTAAAGAAAGCCAAAAATATCTGGCATCTACTGTTTAGTAGAAATTAGATGATGATGTTGTGTGGGTAGAACATACAAGTGCCTAACTTGATCATTCAAATCACATGCCTTTGTTTTCTAATCCTTCCTCCATGACTCCTGCACTGTTAGCAGAGAATATACCTGCAGGCAAATAAGAGGGAGTGCCAAAGAATATTGATAGATTAAATCCAATGGGTACAGATTAGCCACTAATGGTTCAGGAAATAGCCTGCTAAATATATTTGATCTTATAAAGATCATATTTCAGTATAGCTTCCTGGAAACAAGCATGACAGTAGGAACAATACTGGGCCACGTTTTTTGGGACTCCAGTTTTAAGGGTAAATAGTGAGAGAAGGAGAATGGAGATAGAGGTCTAGGTGAACCAACCAGGCAGTCATTCTCTCTGACTACTTAAGAATGATAGCAATAGCTGCACGTACAGCTCAATCTCATGTTTTTCTTTCTCATGCTCTATCTTCAGAAGGTAGAATTTAGGCAAGAGAGAACCATTCATAAAAACATTTTAAAGATAAAAATGTTGTTTTAGCTTTGATTTCTCTGGGAATAAGGAAAGACTTGTGTATGCTGTGTTTGAAACCCAGACTCAGCAGCACCCTACCGCTCCACCTACCACCACAATGCCAAAACAATCAGAGTAACAAATTTTCAACACCTGTAACAGGGCACTGAAAGAAACGGTGCATGTAGCCTTGAGTGATTCCCATATAATATATACTGCATTGGACATTCTTAAAATACATGGATGAGAGTTCTAAAGGACAGTATCTATTGAAGAAGGGTGGGCAGAGCAACCCTGATTCAGATTCTCTTAAAATCCGGATGCCATGGATACAGTGAAGAATTAATGTCGATATCAATTTGGTTCACACTGCTGATGCTGACTGATAAAAGCAAATGTAAAGCTAGTTTTTTCGTTTTTATTATTTTAACACTATCTAAAATCCACCTAGAAGACTTATATTCTGCCACAACATTGTTGTAGATATTGTTTATAGTGTTTTAGTGCTTACAATTGGTTAAGCATTTTCTAAACAAGGAATCTTGTAGAACTTCATGGCCTGAAGTAGTCTTAAAGGCTTCTACACATAAACACTAGACATCACAGTTAAATCATAAAGAAAACTGTATAAGGAAAGCCTACAGTGGTGAAGGTGCTTTTAGTTTTCTGCTATGCTTTATGGGTAGGAATCAGCCTGAGAGAAAATAACTATCCTTATCTAAGAGTAACCAGCTAGGTCTTTCCACCAGTGAGACATATTTATTGTTGCAGAGCCATAAATAGTAGTGGGAGTAAGGTTTATGGATGAACAAAACAGGGAATGCTTGACATCTTAACACTCATACCAATCCTATAAGTAAAGTTTCTTAAAGACAGGTTTTTTTTTTTGTTTATTTTGTGTGTATATGTGTTTTGTCTGCATGTTTGCATGTAGGCCAGAAGAGGACATTGGATTTCCTGGAACTGGATTCACAGATAGTCATAAGTCATTGTATGGATGCTGGGAATCTAATTTGGGTTCTCTGGAAAAGTAGTCAGTGCTTTTAACCACTGAGCCATTTCTCCAGCCAATGAAGAACATTCTCTTACCTACCAACTGAGGAAATCACAATTTAGGGATATTAAATAACTCCTCCCAATTCCATAGCTGCTATCTGGCAGAGGCAAATTCAGAGCACAAGACTATCTGCTTTTATGTTTTCACTAACCTCCAATTCTTTCTCTATGTCAAATATAATTAAGCAACTTTTGATTTGATTTCATGCACCATAGCAATGTAATTTAAGAATTAAGGTACTTATCAGGTACTCAGTTTGAGAAATTTACTAGGATGTTCTGAGAACCAACAGCAACTGAATTATTTTCTCAATTGGAATGGTCAGCCACATCTTTCACAGTTTTTGGGCTAATACTGTAACTTTTATTTGAGATCCTGAGGACCAAACAAGGGGCCTCATGCATGCTAAACAAGTGCTGTGCCACTGAGCTATGTTTCCAGCTCTTTGATACATTTCAGTGTTTGTAGATGAACAGAATACATGTCCATTCCTAGAATAGCCAACTATATTCTCAAATCAGTACACATTTGGTTATAGTTATCTGTGTAATTTATCTACATTATGTATTGAGTTACAAGTTGGAAAAGATTATTTCTAGAATCTTTGTCATTAAGCTATTTACTCCTTTAGAGAATCACTTAGGGATTGTGTTTGAATATTAGAAGTAATCAATAAGTTGATGTCAAGCCTCATGCCAAAAGTAATAATTAAGAAGAGGGCAAGAACATATGGCAAAGTACCACAATTATTGTTGATAATACAGAAGAAATTATAACAGTCTTGTAAGTAAACTCCTTTGGCTTGTTTTAATCATTAAGAGCATAAATGCAAAACCAAAATAAAACAGCAGCAACAACAGCTAAATGTTAATCCCATCTCTATTTCTAGGAAAAGAATTCTTTCCAATATCTTGCATACGAGAACAATCCTACTCTAAGGTAAATGTTTAGATATTATGTTAGTTAAGGTTACATTTGCTAGGATAAAACACCGTGACCAATGGTACGTTGGTGAAAAGGGTTTATTTAATTCATAGTTCCATTCAAGAGTTTATTTTCATTAGCAGTTATAACGAGCAGGGCAGGAGGAGCTGATGCAGAGGCCATAGAGGACTGCAGCTTAATGGCTTGTTCCTAACGGCTTGCTCAGCCTATTTTCTTGTAAAACTCAGGACCACCAGCCCAGGGCTGTCCTTGCCAACAATGAGCTTGGCCCTACCACATCATTAACTAATTTAAAAATTCCCTACAAACTGCCCTAGAGCCAGATATTACGGGCATTTTCTCAATTGAGGGTCCCTCTTCGGTGATAACCCTAGCTTGTGTCACATAGATATAAAACTACCTAACACAATGAACAATATAAGCATCCCCCCTCCTTTACGTCACAGAGTACCTTACAAAATAACCATAAACTTAAATTATACAACTCTCTATTCACTAATGGGTATTCTACAGCCTTTTACTTAAAGTTAGTAACATTAAAATAATCTCTAGGTGTTTATGAGTCTTCAGTGCTAGAGAGGGTTCTAGTTCCATGATGTTAAGTGAAGTCCTACTGACATAATTGGGTCCAATTCCCTGGTGTTCTTTGGTGAGTTAATTTCTGTTTACTATCAAGTATAGCAAATTATTTCTTCTGGAGAATATGACTTTTTTGTGTCTAGCCAATGTCTTTGGTCTGTTTTGTTTTCTCTCATAGAATCAAGTGATCAAAATGACTGTTTTCAATGTCAAGAGAAGGAGGAAGGTGGGAAAAACACAGAAACAATATAAAGGTATATGACATGGGCATATTTGCTGATGAAGTGCTGAGAGCTATTTCTTCATTCCTAGGACCTACAGTGCAGAGAAGAAATCCACTCATAGGCATTAAGCTGTAGATCCACAATCCATGGCAAAACATCTGGGCTAATACAAAATACACTATAGCTATTTAGATCACCTTGTTGAAGCTGGTACAGGGCATAAGATGATGCTCTTTTGCCTAAGCCTCCTTGAGAGACAAAGGTTTGGTTAGTCTTTCCATGCCAGCAAGATAAATTATGTAAGCTTCAATAAGGACATAGAACATTCACATCTGGCTTTAACAGGTTACATTATATTTCAAGAATTTTTAAATGGGCACTACATTATAATACTTTTTAATTATAGTAAAAGTCTGCCTCATAGTTCTCTGAAGAAGGAGAAATGATATTGCACATCATCATTGTCACTGACCTTGAGTATAAATGGAGAAGCCTGGTGATGATAACCAAAGACACATGATAACTAAGTCATGCTCATAGTGTTTTACTACAGATAGATGTTTTGTTTCCATTCTTCTCAGACATGAGTGGAAAGTAGAAAAAAATTGAGATGTCATGAATAACTCTAGTGTGATACGATTTTAAATTCAACAGAAGAGGACAAACAAGAGAATGAGAAATTATCACCAGTTATATATAATTATTTCTGTTACTTGGATAGAAAGGCTGAAAAATCATTCTTTCTGACAAGTATTTAGAATTTTGCATCATTCAATCAGTGACTTTCTCATTTATTTCTTTTTGGAAACTAAAAGACAGATGAGAGATTTTGAAAACTCTGACTAAATGTACTCTTAAAAACCACAGGATTTAACATATTTTAATGGGCCTATTTTACAAATCTTAAGCAAATAAACAAACCAAATAATATGTGGTTATATTAAAGTAGAATATACTATAAAAAGTGAGACCAATTACCATTTACCACAAGATCACTGATGCCACAGCACAAGTCAGAATGTTTGAGTGTGTCCAGAAGATGGGATTTGATTCTGACCAGAGGAGAAATAGGGAATGAAATTTTAAAAAGAAAAAGCATGAATGAAGTTGAAGATAAGGTAGGATAAGATGAGATCAGGACACATCAAAACTGACTAACTCTGTGTGACTAGAAAAGAGATTTACTGGTAATAAAGTACAGGCAATATGAGGCAGCAAAATAGTAAATATTTCTATGTATACAAATGTATATATATGTATATATTAAAACAGATAGTTCTATGTACATAAATGTATATACATTTGTACATATATGTGTATATTAAAACAGATACAGATAAATAGATAGATAGATAGATAGATAGATAGATAGATAGATAGATAGATAGATAGATAGGTTTAGGCTGTATGGAAGTATATGTAAACTAAGTCTTTAGACTTTATGAAGATGCGTAATACATTCAATAATTATCTTTTGGTAACAGTATTTTATGGTTAGTAAAATAGTATATTAGGAGCAAGAACAATGGACCCAGGAGAGGAGAGAACAAATATAATAATAGTCTAAACAAGAGAAGATAATGATTTAAACGAAGGCAGTAGATATAGGATAGCAAAAAAGTATATTTTTAAGAGCCTGTTAATATGACTTGGAGAATACAATGATAATGTTTATGGAGGTACAATGTGCTTCTGTCTTAGACAAAAAATATAATTTTTGATGCTGACTTTTGATTAAATTGCTATCCATGCTAGGGGAGACGAGTAGTTTAAAATAGGATTTAGAAGATGGAGTGAGGTTAGAATCGTGATATTATTCTAGAACTCAGGCATTTTCTTCTCATAGTCATGGTTTCTTGGATTAATGTATTAAATAGGCACTCCATATGAAGTTGGAATGTCTACGTTCTCTCCCTTTATCTCCATGTGTCGTTCATTTGTACTTGTATATATGAGACTGGTTCATATGTAGTATACATGACATAGTGCTGCCAAACTTGAGTGAGATTGAGGGAATTATTAAATCAACCCCTAATGACATTTCATTATAGCATAGATTAAGGCTTCACGCAATCATCACCAGAGAAGCTTCTATTTGTAATACATGATTAAATAGAAACCTAAAACTGTCCAAGGTACAGAATAACAGATTGCAAAATATTCTACTCTAAATAGAATGTATATACCCCAGTTCCTCCTTCAAAGACTCAAGGCTCATTGCAGAAAAGGAGGCAGAAAGAATGTAGATAGTGGTAGATGACTACAAGAGAACCATATCTTCTGGACAAAGTAGGACAGTGGTACATATGAAACTCACAGTGATTATGATACCAGGCAAAAATCTGTGTGAGCTCAAACCAGACAAAATTCCAGCCCTGAGAGGTGAGTTAGACACAAGGTTCCTCTCTTAGCCAAGGAGCTATTGCAAATAATTAGTTGCGGGAGAGAAAGGGTCAGTTTTCTATAAGAGTGCAAACCTTGATAGGACAACTAGGCTCTAGAATCCCAGAATATTTGAACAACTTAAATTGGCCTTGATGGAAAATCAAGTTGAGTGGGATGGGAGGGGTAGGTTTGGGAAGAGTTGAGAGGTGAATATAATAAAAACATATTGTATGAAGTTCTAAAATATCTAATGAAAATGAACACACTGGCCATTTTATTCCAACTGCAGAGTTTGTGATACTGTAGGATAAACTTAGAGTTTAACAATGTGTGTAGGTGGTTTTAAGAGCATTCCTTAAATTTAGTGGTCATCTATGACAGTTTTTAATAATTTTGGGTTTATGAATTATTTTGTAAAAGTCATTGGTTCATTCCTGAGACATCTATACAAGTAATCAAAAATGTAAAATATAACCCATTATTTCATGAAATGCTATGAAGTACTAGGAAGCAATAGCATAGTAGTCTACTGAAACCTACCGTCACTTCTACCTTCTAGAAATCCAAGGAGTTAATAAAGCAACAAATCCCTCAAGTACCAGCTTAATAGAATACTCCAAGGAAGAATCACACCTTGGAAAATGTGACAAAGCTTTTTCTTATTTGCATATCTGAAATTACAGTCATGCTAATTACCAAATAACCAGATTTGAAGATTTGAAGAAGTGGGCATCGTAAGTGACAGGTCATCGATGTTTCAAAGAAATTGTTGACACTCATCATGTTCAAATAACTTGGCTGTTTTTCACTTTGCCCTGATATATGCTTGAGGAAAGAAAAGGAAAGGGTGGGTTACTACTGAGAGAAATGGTATGTTCATCCAGGCGTCTGTCTATTAAAGGACACAGCAGTTTGAACCTCAGGGATAGTACAGCTAGGCTCTTTGCTTGTTCTCTCTCTGATAGCCCAGTGAAAGATTTCAAGATCAAAAGTGAAAGATAATTAAGAAGGTGCTTAAAGAAAAACTTGAAACCAGCTGTGCTCCACAAAGAGGAGAGTCAATCATCCTTGTAGAGAGGGGAACGTTTTGCTTTTACCCTAGGAATCCTCCTTACATCACTCACATAGCCCAGCAGTAGAGATATTTTTAAATGACCCCGAAAGAAGACAGAGGTGTTATATCATGGCAAACCAATCTTTCACTTAAAAGACCCCAGGCCTGCTTTACATGCTTGCATGGAGTTAGAAACTCAAGTCTGGTATTGTATTATTAATTTTGGCAACTATAAAGTCAAGTGATGACACTGAAGCTAGGAAGGGAAAGGATTGATGGGATAGAAAGCAAAAGCTTTTTTCTCTTAACAAAGCCTCATTTAGTTTAGTACAGTCATTCTCAACTCCTTTATGGTTCATATATCAGATATTTATACTATGATCCATAACATTAGGAAAATCATAGTTATGAAATACTAAGGAAAATAACTTTATAGTCGGGGGTCACAACAACATGAGAAGCTGTATTAAAGGACCATAGCATTAGGAAGGTTGAGAACCACTGCCTTAGTGCATGCTCTACTGCACCAATGAAATTATTTTTGTTGTTATTGCATAGGCAACACTGTCTAAAGCCACAAAAATTGTTTGATGATAATATTTCATCTTCAATTCCTTCAATTTTCACAGCAAAATTGTATGAGGTATCATTCTGGGCACATTTACAGCAATTTCCATAATGATTTTTAAAAAGCCACAAATGAGATTAAAAATGTAATTAAATGGTATTTGATGTAGTAAAGGAGTTATGCTGACCATACATCACATGCCAAAGATTCCCCCCCCCCACTCAGCTAGCCTATGTATGGCATGACCCCAATTTCACTCTGCTAAGATTTCACGTCCCTGTTTCATGCTAACAGCTTGATTAGAAAAATAAATAAATAAAAGAAGATGAAATAGCCTCTCTATAGTGGGGAGTTCATAAATCTGCATTAGACTAGGACATCCTTCTTCCTTTCCTTTAACTCTCTTAGACTTCTGAAGCTACAAGAAACTCCTTGAGCACGCAAGTGCATGCTCATACACTGACAGCCAAAAGCTGAAAGGATCTGCTTGTACTGAGAAGCCCAGCTCTGTAAATCCTAGGGCCTATTCACAGGGTTTTAAGTGTGATTGCTAAGAAAGTGGAAACTACAGGTTAAAGCTCTCTGAATAGATGGATGCTTACTTCTGGAAGACTGCACGGAACCTGAGAAAGCAAGAAAATATTCCTTGGGCCGTCAGTTTTTGAAAGTCTCAAAGTAACTAAGACTATGCTTCACTACAAAATCAACATAAGATTTTTAGCTCGGGAAAATAACAAGCCCCCAAATGTTCTGCCTAACCAGACCCTCTGTTACTGTGCTCACCATGTGAAGTTAACTAATCATTTCATTTGGTGGTCAGTTTAAATACTGATAGCAAGTTAGTTATGTGCCATGAAAGGGCAACCACACATTTCAGAACACAGCAAAAATCAAATCCTTTGAAGATTAGAATAATTTAGATTACAGATTAATAGCAGAAGTGTTTACAAGAAAACATGGAACTGTTAAATGGTGTGTGCATCCCTGTTTCTTTTCAATGACATAACAGTATTTATATAGAAATATGTGTGTATTTTATGAATTATAGAAAGCATTGGAAATGAGACTTTTACTTTTCTTCCTAAATGGCATCTTTCATGTAGTATAAAAATTAGTGTCTGGAATCAAATTAGTTCCTTGTGCTGTTGAGAGATACAAATACTCCCATATTTTAAAACATTATTAAATGTTTGAAATAAAATTGTAATTAATAAAAGCATTTGATTTCATTTAGTGATGCTGAAAAATTCTTTGTAAGGAGCTATTGTGCCTTTTGAGTACAAAATACTTTTTGAGAAGCAGATGTAAGGACACAGAAAAAAAAACCATGTATACTCTTGGAGAGAAAATGAACCTGTCGTACCTCTGAAATAAAAGTAATTTAGAAATCTGCTGCATTCTAAAGAAGCCCACAAGTTGATCTGTAAAGTTCACTTCACTTGTCGAAGGTGCAGCACTAGTTTCAATTTGCTCTTAGAGAAAACAGTTCAGGGAACGTTGATTTCACTGTAACAACCCTCTTTTAGCCAAATATCATTGATTCTTTGATGAGATTTTCAACCAAGGCAACCCTGATTTCCCACTTACTACCAGAGAGAAAGGGGTTGAGAAGACAACAGCATTTATCTCAGGAGGACTGTCTGCTTGCACTCCAGGAGACAATCAAGCTTCTATTGCTTGATGTCACCCCATGGAAAGTTCTTAGCTTCCTTGGTTCCATCAATTTCCCATTGTTTCCAATTGCTTCTGATTCCTGTTACAATCAGTAGTTTAGGAGCTTCAATGGCCTAACTTGCTTTAGATGCAAAAGAGAAATTTCAAGGAAAAAATGGGAACAAAAAAGTATTCCTGTATTTCTGAAAAGAGGAGTTATATAAGCTTTCATGGTGATTTTTGTTTTTGCATTATCTGTGACTCCTTGTTTGTTTATCTACTGAGGCTGCCCATTTCTCAAGACAAAATAGCATGGCACAGATCCAGCATTTGTTCTTTTGACATCTCTGCTCATTAAAGAAATATACACAATTGTAAACTTAAAATTTTTCTCTACTCAAAAGTTGTTTGTCCCTGTAGTTCTTTTACACAGGGACAATTATGGGTCAGACTGGGTTGGCAACCCCATCAACCCACATGGTGCTCTGTATTCCCACTGGAGGTGGAGTCTACAAGTTCCCTCTCCCCACTTTTGGGCATTTCATCTAAGGTCTCTCCCTCTGAGTCCTGAGAGTCCTCTCACATCTCAGATCTCTGAGACATTCTACAGGATCACCCTACCTCCTATATCCTGAGGTTAAGTGTTTCTATTCTTCACTCAGGACTTGACTCCTGATTCTACCTACCCCCTCAATAAAATGGAGAAGAGATTGAAGGAAAGGAGGTCCAGTGACTGGCCAAAATTGGGATCCAGCTCAAGGGGAGGCTCCAAGGTCTGTCACTATTACTGATGCTATGTATGGTATGCTTACAGACAGGAGCCTAGCATGGCTGCCCTGGGAGAGGCCCAACAAGCAGCTAAAAAAGTCAGATGAAGATATTTCCACCCAACCAATGGTCAGAAGCTGGGGGTCCCTGTGGTTGAATTAGGGCAAAACTGGAAGAAGCTGAGGAGGAGGGCAATCCCACAGGAAGACCAGCAGTCTCAACTGATCTGGTTCCCTGAGATCTCTCAGACAGTGCACCACCAATCAGGCAGCATACTTTAGCTGATATGAGGACCCTGACACATTTACAGCAGAGGACTGCCTGGCCTGGCCTCAGTGGGAGAAGATGTGCCTAACCCTGGAGAGATTTGAGAACCCAGAGAGTGGGGAGGTCTGGTGGGGTAGGGGTGGGGTGGGAACAACCTCTTGGAGACAGGGGAGGAGCAATAGGATGAGGAACTGTTGGAGGGTTGACCAGGAGGGGAAAACGACTGGACTGTAAAATAATAATAATAATAATAATAATAATAATAATAATAATAATACAAAACAGTTGTTTGCATGACAACGTCTCAGAACTCAGATTTGAACTTTTATCCAATCAACTTTCATGTTTATCCATGTTTCAGACTCACACATATTTATAGATATCTGGCTTAAGTGCAAATTGTCTATGCCACCCCATCCTGTTACCTAGTGTTAAGTAATTTAGAATGCACACATCTTTTATGATACAAAGGGGAAAAGAAAGGAAAAAAAGGAAATGTTTTTCTATTTAACTTCTGTATTTGTCCAATGCAAAAGAGCATGGCAAAGGAGTTTGAAATGGCTAAGTGTCCAACTCTTTCCTTTTCCTGGTGCTAGACTTTTCTATACCTAAAGTTCTATCTCTATCTTCCCTGTTGAGAAATCTCTTTTCAGAGTATAGCCTGACCATTTTACATTGGGAAAGATTTTTGTATTAAAAGTGGAAGTTGATTTAAATAAGTGAATCACAGATTGGCAAGTTTTCAGGCTGTTTAACAATGTAAAAGGGAAATATTCAGATGGTACCAAATATTTGGGAAGAAAGGCTTCAGCATTCTTGGGAATACTACTTTGGCTTATACTATGGATTAGCTCACCAAACCCTTCTTGTAGTTGTACTAAGCCTAGTTGGTGGTTCCGTGTCTGAGAGATGTCAGAAATTATAAACCATTGGGTAGACTTCTATCCTGTTCGTGTTCTAATTTTGAATAGACCACAGTAATTTAGGGTTGTCAGATAAGCTATAACATGTTCAATTCATTCCAAACTTCAGGTATTACTTCTTTGTATATAGTATCATAGTCTGGATTAATTTAAGAATTAAGAAATTTTCATTTGTTTTTTTTTCTTTTTAAAAATTTTTTATTGTATATTTTCTTATTTACGTTTCAAATGTTGTTCCCTTCCCGGTTCCTTCCTGTCCCTGGAAACCCTGTATCCTATCGCCCCTCTCCCTGCTTCTATGAAGGTGTTCCCCCAACCACCAACTCCTGCCTCCCCACCTTCAAATTTCCCTACACAGCTTGTAGAGCCTTCACAGGACCAAGGGTCTCTCCTCCCATTGATGCCAAACAAGGCCTTTCTCTGCTACATATGTGGCTGGAGCCATGGGTCCCTCCATATGTACTCCGTGGTTGGTGGTTTAGTCCTTGGGAGCTCTGGGGGCTCTGATTGGTTGATATTGTTGTTCTTCCTATGGGGTTGCAAACCCCTTCAGCTCCTTCAGTCCTTTAACTTCTCCATTGGGGACTCCATGCTCAATATAATGGTTGGCTTTGAGCATCCACCTCAGTATTTGTCAGGCTCTGGAAGAGCCTCTCAGGAGACAGCGATATCAGGCTCCTGTCAGCATGCACTTCTTGACATCCACAATAGTGTCTGGGTTTGGTGACTGTATATGGGATGTCATTTCTTAAATTTGGTAACTTTGAACTAAATAGATAAACCCATGAGAGATTGGGAAGTTGTAAATGGGAAACCAGCCATGATCCTGCCTCTTTTGTCTGTTCCTGTTAGTTCGTTTATCACAGAAACATGAGATGTTTTCACATCAGCATTCCAAAGCCCACTTCCTACCTCCCTGGTTAGAAGATGGTAGTGCCCAGTAGATATTATACAAGGGATAGCTTATACATTTTACATTTTTATTCCTAATAAAAAAATTATACACTATGATCTTGAACTCAATGCTTCAGTGGTCCATGAAAGATAAAGGTTTCCTATTGGGTCTGTTCAATATGTTGTTGGAAATTTATGTTGCAAGTTAAGTCTGAAAACTTGCTCTTTTAGCCTTTCCAGTGGATTGGTATGCATCCAATAATTCCCTACGTTAAATCCTTCTTTGATTAATGGACCCTTGAGTACTTTTATTTTTCTGCATTGACCATTGACTGCTGTATCTACCATCCAAGTGAGTTCCCATATTGGCTTCTACTACTTATAATATATTCTTTTTATCATTTTAGGAATCTACAAAAAAGTTTCTATGGGTTTATGAACAGAGGTTTTCATCACAGAGATAATATTTTTCAGGAATGCTTGTTAGGAAGTGAAGAACACAAATGGACTGGTTCTTAAGGCCATATATCTTGTCATGAGTACAATTTAACAGATGCTTTTTAATACAACAACATATCAAATCACCCAAACATTATATCAGTCCCTAAGTGGGCTGGAGCAAAAAGTCCTTTTAGGACATGACAAGAATATTTGTTCTTAAGCAGTTGTGTTTACCTGTACAGGATCAGTATGGAATGGGGAGGGGCTCATGAGCTCCCACCCTCAGCTGATGAGCTATGATCAGATAGCAGCCAGTGGAGGGAGAGTTAGTTTCTTTTAAGCATATAGTCTTTGTGGGTTGACCATATTCCAGTGGATGGCCCCATTTCCATGAACACATGGACAACACAGGGGAAGGCCAGGGAGTAGGTGGGTAGGGGAGCAGGGGCTGGGGAGTGGTATAGGGAACTTTCGGGATAGCATTTGAAATGTAAATAAAGAAAATAATAAATAAATAAATAAAAGAAAAAGAAAAGAAGATTGTAAATTGTTGAAGGATAAGGGTATATCTGGGAAGGGATATGGTAGAAAAGGTGGCATTTCTGATAAAATTATGTTATATACATGCATGAGATTATCAAAGACCTCATTAAATGTCATATTATAAATATTCAGTCCATTTACCAAAAAGATACATGATGTTTGGTAGAAAAACTGATGGGAGATAGAGTAGAAATTGGAGGTGAATAGGAGGGTAGAATGTATATATTAAATATTAAAACAATAAATACTTAATTAAAATAATTTTACTATTATTTTCTCATGTTGTCTGTCTCTCCTATTTCTATGTCAAGAATTCACTGGTCAACACATTTCACGCCTAAGGAAAAGATTGGATTCAATAGTTTCTGTGCATAATGCTCAGATAATTAATACACGATGCAGTGCCACTACAGGTCATAGGGGAGACTGGAAGAATAGGGTGGTGAGATAGTGTGTTTCCAACTTGATTTGCCTCTGTGCAGGGACTGCTACAGAGCAGAACAGAACTTATCTCTCTTGCCATTAGTACTGGGAAACAAGGTAGAATCCAAACGAGGCACACAAGAATTTGCTCTGCTGCATTCATGTCATGTATAATTTCATTACCCTGGAATACCAGATTTCACCAAAGATATAATGAATGCTAATGATCCCGGATAGTAATATTCTCTACTCGTAGACCCATGTAGATCAGGAGGTTCTATAATTTATGGTCTAAACCTGAATATTTTAAAAAATGTCCAGGGTACTGTCAACAATCCCAAGAGAACAATGGACTTGCATGGGGAAAATTCTAGACAAATCAGGATGGACAAGTCAGCAACTATCAATATAGTAAGAAAAAATTCTGACTGAACCTTTATGTTGTCTCAGTAGCAGCTGAGGCAGCCTTTTTCTCTACTCATTCTTTCTGAGTAACAAAAGAGTGGCAAAACACACCATGCCCTTCCTGCCTGGGGTTCACTGCACACAGTTAATTGATTACTGCATCTGGTTCTTGCATTCAGAGAATGACAAGCAGAGAAAAGCTGGAGGATCACACCACTGTTTGTATACCCAGGTGCCCTTGCACCATGGGGAGTAAACACCCAGGGTTCTATTTGCTACAGAAGGAAAATAAAGGGAGGGCCAGTACCAAAATGTCCTTCAAAGGAAACACCCACTGTGTGAGCAGAAATAAGAGATAAGAACCAGGACATTGTCAAGAACAGGATCTTAGACTAGCTCCTTGAAATAAAGAAGTATTCTTTATACAGAGAATGTAAGTGAATGGGGTTACAACATCTTTTGTATCCAGTCAACATCTTACCCTTAGCAAATGAAAACCACAGTTGCTACATTTGTCAGCAGTACAAAATAGGAATCTTTCAACTCCCTATAATTTAGTCTGCATTTTCTTAAGAGAGCAATAACTAATTTTACATGTTTTTCACATAGGACATTTAATTCCATCATTTCATTCTGTGTGATAGGGGAGATGGAACCTATGGTGGGTTTGACTGTTAGGCTAGCACTCTACTATTGAGGTACACCCCTGACCATTTAATGCAAAATTTTCAAAAAATGCTTTTGCGGGGTTATTGAATAACCAAAATTTTTGTCTGAAATTTCCACTTATATGTAAGGAGAGTTGGAGAATGGAGAGAGAGAGAGAGAGAGAGAGAGAGAGAGAGAGAGAGAGAGAGAGAGAGAGAGAGAATTTTCAAGTCATGGATTGAATGCTGGATTAAATATAAAATCCTTAAACAGAAAGATGCAATGGAAGATTATGCACATCAGCTTTTTTTCCTGTAAAGAACAGGAAAGGTACTTGAATGGAAATTGCCTGCTAGTTGAGAAGCTCCCGAGTGCAAGAATTTTGGCTGACTTCTTTATTCCTGTATCTCCAGCTTCCAGTTTGGTGGCAGGCATGCAGCTGCCTTTGTTTGTGATAATCAATCATTAAGAGAATGATTAGATACACCAATCTATTGATTACTCAGGAAAGAACATTAAAGGTGATTAAGAGAAGAAATGAGCAATTTTTGACTTTGGTAAATTGCTAGATAAAAGAATATTGCTTTCTCAAGGCAGGCTCTTTTTTACTCTAGGGCTCTTTTAACCACCTTGTCTTTCAGCTTCAGCAGGTTACCTCACAATTCTTATCATTTGCCACTGTCCTTTCATCCATTCATTGTGGTTGAATGATGCTGACTATGCAATGGATTACCAGCACTATTCCTCATTCAGAGCTACCTAGTAATGAACATGGAAAGACACAGGCCCAGTCTTCGAAATTATTACATTCTGCTTGTGGACGTTGTACATCGTGGTGCGCACTAGGCTCCGCACCACGATGTACAACGTCCACAAGCAGGGAACTTTCGGGATAGCATTTGAAAAAAAAAAAAAAAAAAAAAAAAAAAAAAAAGAAAAAAAAGAAAAAAAAAAGGCAATCATGTACTACATTAGACATTCTGCTCAAATATCTCTTTGGAAGTTTGGCAACTCTAACACATCCAAGATGTGGTGTATGATGAGCAAACCTTCTGAGAGAATCTTTCTTAATTTAACAGTGGGGTGTCAGCTAAATGGTAAAATAGCTTCTGAAGAAAACAACTCAGAGGAGACTGAGTAATTATCAGGTTCTTGTGATTAGGTAGAAAATCTATACTGGAATTTTAAAAACCTTAAGGTAGACTTTTCTTGTCTTATAATATTTGTTTGGACTAGCCAGTTAGACTTAAATTAATAAAACAATTGAAATTTATGCTTCTCTGCTAAAGCCTATTCATTTTAGGCAAGGGGGCTTTGTGACCTAAGACAAATAATAGCAAGGGAGCCAACAAACCAACAACAATATTTACTTTGAGATCTATTTTATCTTCAGATTTTTGGCATTTGGTGTACATACTATTAAAATAAGCTCTTCACTATGTGAGGAATGCTGTTTCCATGAACTACTAACAATCTGGTGGTGGCCTGCTAAATCCTGTACAATGATCACAGTTTGGTGGCAGGCATGCAGCTGTGGATGGAGAAAATTTCACAAGGCTTCATCCCTAAATGAAGAGCTACAGCCAGTCAATGGCTACTGAGCTAAGGGAAATCAGTTTTCTCCATGAAGAAGATTCCTGATTAACTATCTAATTCTAAGTGGTCAGCTCTAAATATATGCATATGTGGACAATACTGAATAGTCTCTAATATAAATACATGAGTAGTTTCTATGAGAAACCTATGATCAATTTCTAGTTATATACCAAGTTTATCAATTTCTTGTCTAGTCTTTATATTTTTATTATTTGAGAATTTCATATAATGAATATTGATTGTATTCTTTCTCCCCTCCAACTCCTCTTAGCTCCTTCCTGCTTCCTGCCCACCTTATTTCATGTTCTTTTTTTAATTAAAAAAAAAAACAAAACAAACTAAACTAGACTAAAAGCCAAACAGAAGACAAAACCCTGCAAGAAATATTATAATAAAAGAGGTAATGAATTTGAGGTGATGGGTGAACATGTGAGGAGTTGAACATAGGAGAGAGGAATAGAAATGATGACTTGAAGCGAGGCGTGGTGGTTCATGCCTTTAATCCCAGCACTCAGGAGGCAGAGGCAGACGGATTTCTGAGTTCGAGGCCAGCCTGGTCTACAAAGTGAGTTCCAGGACAGCCAGGGCTATACAGAGAAACCCTGTCTCGAAAAACAAAACAAAACAAAACAACAATAACAAAAACAACAACAACAAAAAAGAAATGATGAACTGACAGTGTAGTCATATAACATGTTCTCAAAAATTAGAATCCCAAATAGTTCTGAAAAAAGTTAAGGGGTGTTTACCAAAAAAAGCTAGGGCAATATTTAAAGGAAACCTTGTTGAGACCCTTGTTCCAACTGAGAAACAATGAAATACATTCAAAACTGTAAATAAAATGTGATAGACTAAAAACTAGACACAGGTTCTGTAGCCCAGGCTCACTTCAAACTCATGACCTTGTCTTTGTATGTTCAATGTATTACACCAAAGTGCACCAACACAACCTGCTAGGCACTGATTATGTATTCAACATTTTCTCTAATATCTTAGAGTGCATATTTGCAATGATCACTCTACCTAATACTCCAACATATTTGTCATCCCTGTGCATTTACCTGTACCTTCCACTTAAATGAAAAAGATCCAATCCAGCATAACCAGATCTCGACTTTCACTAAGCTAATGAAAATACCAGCAACTCTCATCACTCCTCCCCTGATACTGTAACAGATGTACCTTCATTACAGTCTAGGCAAATTCCTAAATTTTGTCTTTTTGTTTTCTGAAGTATCTGTATCTTTTCTTTTCCCAGATATATCCTTGCTTTTCTAGACTTATTCAAGTGATATCTTCTGTATTTAAAAACTTTAATCTGAAACAATTTCAAATCGATACAATGTGTGAATTACCTATATATCGAAAATATCAAGTTATTTTTAACCAGAGCAATTTACATGTCCAGATTCCCAGTTATATGATAATTTTATCAAATCAATTATCAAATTATCAAAAAACTTGTTTCATAGTTGTATAGCACATGAACAAGATTATACTCACTACTACCCTCCCACTCTTATACTCTCTCAAATACATTCCATTTTCTTGCTTAAAGTGTTATGTAAATAGTTTGATCATATGCACGGATTTGTAAATTATATTAGGTGACTTAACTATTCCCTCTATGTCACATACCACAACCAGTTCTAATAGAGTGAATACAATCAACTGTTCAATCAGTGACAACACTCTCCTTTTCTTTCCTCTTTATCATCACTACTATCTCCATTATCATGGTTCCTCACCCACCAATGTTGCATTGCCAGTAGGATTAGGTGTGGAACCTCTTGTGGATATCAAGAGTAACAGATGTTCAATCTCCGTATATAAAACAAAAGTATATATGCAACTAACCTATGGACATGCCTGGAAACATCCCTAGATCCTTTGTAACACCTAAAATGAATACCTGCTATACCACAGCACTAAGAACAATGACAAAACCCCATCTGAATGTGTTTACTACATAATCCATTTCTTTTTTCTTTTTATTATTATTATTTTCTTTATTTACATTTCAAATG
>NC_034613.1:72404448-72443668 GCF_900095145.1 Mus pahari | reverse complement strand
TCTTTCCCAGAAGCTGTGTCACTTCTGCAGGCTGCCCTCTCCCTGGCAGTGCACCAGAGCAAAGATCCACAATCCATTTCTAAAGTGTAGTTTTCTTCTGTAGTTGGATATATATGAGAAGCTACAGACAGAGAGGAGTAACTCGAGTATCATGAAGCTATCTCATTGCTAGCTAACTCATTCCTTTAGTTCCTTAAACTGTCACACAGTTTCTCACAAGTCTTACACACATGAGTTCTTTTGCTGGGACTTGGCCTTCTCCTCGTTCTCAATTTTATTTGGTTTACTATGTTTAAGACTTGCTTGAGGAAACCTTCATTATCTCCCCATGGTCACACTGCATGAATGAACTCCCACTGCCCTACCATAGTACAGATTTTACCATGAAGTAGTGGTTTACCTAGTTCCCTTTCTCTTCTACAAATTAAAGATCAAAGAAGATGGATATTAAAGATATCTTACTTATTTACTGGTATTTCTTTAGTGTCAAAAATAGTACTTAGAATATAAACTTTTGTGAAATATACAAAAACTGTGTGCTAACATCAGAAAATTATCCTAATATAGTTTTTTCTAACCTTTGGTAATTAAAATCATTATACTCTTTCATATAGGAAAACTAAGATTTGTAGGTTATTAGCACACATTCTGTGTTTAGATAATGAAAATGAGATGTAGGCAATGTTATTTTAGTGAAAATATGGAACATGAAATATTTCCCTTATAGATTTTTTATATGCTAAATATTCTATATACCATGTGTTAAACAATTTAGAATTTGAAGAATTGATAGATGTATGTAGAGGTAGCTGTGAAATTTGTACATTAAAAAAAAAAAGAAAGAAACCTTGTCTACACAGTAAAATGTACGCTCCGTAGTCTGAATAAGTACTCATGAAGCTTGACAAGAAGAAGAGAATTGTACTTAGTAACTTCCCGCATTTGGTTATCTTGTGATAACAAGGGACAGGTTGGTATTTTGAGTCTTGTTAACTATCTTACTAGACTTATTTGAATATCTTAAGATCATGTAATTTGGTCATGTCTAGGAGGCTTTGTCTGTGTGCTAAAGCTAAATCTCAATGCTCTTTTGTGGTCGCTATGTGGAGCACTGTCATCAGAAGCATTCAGAGGCTGTGCTTATGCACTGGCTCTGGCTCTCCTGGGCAAAGTAGAGGAAAAACTGAAAGTTAGCTACATAGTTTCCTTCCTTGGTCTTGCCCCTCCTTGCAGCATTCAGAAGAGAGGGTTAAGTGTTTCACTGACACTGGTTCCAGTTTTCTGTCCTGGTTCCCTTGCTTCTTACACCTCCACTTTTTACCTGGTCTCCAGAATCCTTACAGGGAGATGATTTATGAGTGCTCACATATTAAACTAGTTTCAAGGTTAATTACTTGTCTTGGATAACAAGCACAAAAAAATCTAGGCATGCCATGTGAGAATATAGTATGATCATAGGAAGTAGTTTTGAATATCATTAGACTATAAAAAAAATTCAGTGACAAGTTCATTCCTTAAAAGGTCAGTCTTAAAGGTCACTGGGACAACAGTCAGGCTAAGCAATACAGGTGTGAACTGAAGTTTCCAGAAAAGAATCCACAACTCTACTGAAGATATAAAACGATATGTGACAGATTGATGAGCATCTAGCATTTTGTAATTGTAGAGAATAGGAAGATTACAGACCCAAAGCTGAATTATCTGTGTTATTGTTAGTCACAATACTAGTCATTCATTGGAGAGTTCTGTCTGATGTAACATTCTGTGAATATCAAATTAAATGTTTCAATTGATTCAAAAGCTAAATATGTCAGCAGATATCATCTCAAACCGGAAACAGAGTTTCACCTGCTTTGCTATTATCTGTCTCCTTGATGTCTCATCCAAGGTATTTGAAAAGTATCTTGACTTGATTTTGTTCTGTGAATATGAAAGTTTATATAACCACTTCTACCTTTAAGCATGCTACTTGAAGCAACATGAGTCTCTGTTTTCAGGGCATGGTCACTATATTTGGTGTACAATAAATGTTTAATCCCTTTGAAGTGAGAATTGCTTTGTGTTTGTTTTTTAGCATAAAAGGAAATGCAAGTAGGACAACATACCTAATTTGTAAAATCATTAGGATCCATATTTGGCTTCCCTACAAGAGTCAGCATATAAGCAAATATATGTCTTGATAGGAATGGGTAAAACTAGAAATTGGCTAATATTATAGTATTGTTCATAAATATTAAAAATAGTTCAGTGAATGAGATAGATGTGGTTTCTGTCTTCAATGATGATGAATTTTCAATAAAGAAACTGGGCATCGAAGAAAGATGTATATATGTTCCAAAAGAAGATATTTGACAAGGGAACTCAACAACCTCACTTCCTTCTAATGTCACTTAGAAGCAGGTCAAAGAGACCACTTTCTAAAATTGAGTCTGGTAGCCATCATATATCCAAACTGCATCTCAGAATAAAATACTGTATTGAGATGGAAAACTTATACAATACATATTCACAAATTGAGATCTAAAATTAAGTTTAAAATGGGAAAGGACACATTTCCATTGAGAAATAACTGCTATATCCACAGAAATTTTGAATGAAATATTAAAAAAATTGGATTTGGGGTACCTCAGCATGCTCTTTTATTAACAGGGAGTGGTTTATAATGAATAAAAAGTTATACTTGTGAGTTTCAAGCCCAATCTTTAAACAAGTTCACTTCCTCTAACATTAAGCATTGCAAAAAGAGACACTCTTGACTTGCAGAGAGACAATGTTGTTTACAGGTCAACTTCTATTTTACTGAGAGTTTGAGGATTTGAGAAATAACCAAAATAACCAAAATTCTAGATGAAAGTTGTTCTAAAAAATTTCTATTCCAAAAGGTAGAGGAAAACTGAATACTTTTTATAATATCATAAAACTGAGAACTTTTTTGTACAGTATTACATTGTCCTACAAACTGACATTTGCCAAAGTTTACATTTAAGTATCAGATTCTGAGTCACAGCCATTAATAGATCTTCTGACCACAGCATGATTGATTTATCAGCCTACTGGAGACACTAAGAGCTAAGTTTTAGAAAATAGTCCTATAAGACCTGAGTCCTGACCCACAGAATCAACTAGGCAGGGCTTATAGGGGCTCACAGAGACTGAAGGGACAATCACAGATTATCTGCATGGTTTGTGCTAGGTCCTCTGCATACAAGCTGTAGTTGTTTAGCTTAGGATGTTTGTGGGACTCCTAACAGTAGAAGTGGGGAATGTCTGACTCTTTTGCCTTCTCTTGGAACCCGTTTCCTCCTTCTTGCTTCCCATGGCTTTCTTAGCCAGTTTTCTTATAGAACCCAGGACCACCAGCAGCCTCAGGGCAGCCCCATCCATAATGACTTGGGCCCTCACCCTTCAATCATGAATCAAGAAAATGCCCTATAACCTTGTCTACAGCTCAATCTTATGAAAGCATTTACTTAATGGAAGTTCCCTCCTCTCAGATGACTTTAGCTTATGTCAAGTTGATATCAAATTATCCAGCACATTTAAATCAACCAAATAATAATAAAAATAAATAGAAACAGAAGTTAGTGTTAATTGCAACACTACTAAAGAGCCAAGTCTGGATCCTTGAAAAAATATTTAAATTTCCAAACTTGATTTTGTTCAGCAGTAAAGAAAAGAATTATTCAAATATAAGAATTGTTCTCCTTGAGGGTGAGAGATACAGTGTGTATGGGATGGTCAACTTTATAATAACTACTGACAATTTTCTATATTATTATCGACTAATTTCTTCAAGAAACAATTTAGAGCACATTATTATATTCCAGAGACAGTGTACAACATATTAGCCACTGATTGCCTGTGGCCTCTGAGCATTTCAAATCAAACTGGTAAGACCCATAGACTAAAACTGCCAGTTTTAAATTTAATTGGACATAAATTCAAAAGCTGGAACAAGTCTGTAGTTTTGAAAAATATGACATACCCGGAGAACTTAAATATGTAAATATTCAATTCTTAACTATTAATTTAATGAGATAGAAATGCAGATCAAATATTTCCAATAAAAATAGTTTAGGAATTGCTGTGTAATATATATATATATATATATATATATATATATATATAGCGCCAATTTTTTAATAAGTACAATGAAAGAGTAAAACTATTTTATTAATACTTTAAAATTCATTATACATTCAGCTAATAACATACTAAATTACAGAACATATATCATTAAAATTACCTTCATTTTAGAGAGGATCTCACTCATGTATTCCAGATTGCCCTTCAACTCCTCTTTTTGATTCCACACAACAGGCATTACGAGTATTATAAAATGAATCAACAGATCTAGCTGACATCCTACACTTGAGTCATAGAACATGAAGAAATCAAGAAAGTACTAAATTGGAAGCTTTATTCCTACTGACACGCTTTCAGAGTGCCACACATCCTGCCAGAGTAAAGAGGCAAGTATCAATCTCACACAGGTGGGAAGCCTGCAAGCTACAATAACCTGTAATAATGGCCTGTTCTATGGAATGGAATAATGAAAGTTCATAAATATGATGGTTTCTACACAATAAAACTCAATAAATAGGCCAGAAGAAATGCCTAGACCCTGAAGTCCTTAATTGTATCAGCCACAGGACAGGAAGCTTTTAAAGTGGAAACTTAAGGCATCTTTGTAAAGTCAGTTGTGTTGGATAGTGTTTTGCAGGGGCAAACACATGAAGGAGTGTTTTCTTGAAGTGGAAACAGGTGAAAGGCTAAGGTAAACTTATCAAGGAACTTTGGATGAAGCAGATACAGGTGAAAGGACGTTCTGCTAAAGCAAGCACATGAAAGGGCACATGATGAAAGATTCTTCACTAATGACATGAATGTATTGGTCCCCCTTACCCTATATAGTTGTATATTTGTTGGGACTCCATAGAGAGAAAGACACAGAGAAATCTTCTGATGGTGTGCTGCAGCTTCTTGCCACTTGAACAGGCTCCAGCTGACAGGCAGATTGATGTCAGCTGAGACAGATGCACATGCTGAGGCAATACACAGTGAGGTAAGACCTGTGAAGAGCATGTGATGCTTGGAGGGAGTCTAAATAGGACTCGATGGGCTGTGAAGAAGGCTGGGATTGGCTGTGCAATGCTGTTGGTCTCATGTCTTTGCTGGTCTTCACTGAGAGTAGCACAGCTTAGAAGTTCTGGCATCAGTCCTGGTCCTTCCTGCTGAGTCATGCAAATTTGGGTGAGGCCTGGCTAGACCAGCTAGGTTCTACTACTGCTGTTGATATCCTGACACTACTCAACTGAACTGCTGGTATATCTGTGAAGAGCTTGTAAGTGGATCAAGCTGCTGTGGTTGATCTGTGAACTGGACTGCTGATTTCCTGACAACACTGATGGGACGTGCTCCAAAAACAAAACAAAACAACAACAACAAAACATTTTTAAACAGGTCCACTTACCCCATATCCTTTCTTTTCTACTACCTCTGGTAGATGGTGGTCTATATGGGGGGTTAAAGTGTTTAAGAGACCTCATTAAAAGTAGGCTGTGAAAAATTAAAGTAATAAGCTTTAGCCTAAAGCCTCTGCTGCTGAGACCAATCCTTCCCAGGCAGACATTTTACCATGTGCTCATTTTGTGACATCAAGGAAGACATTCTCAAAACTTGTGTGAACTCTACATTCATCGTGATTACTCAAAATTCTTTTTGTCTTCTGGGACCTCCTCCTTATTCTTGTTTCCATTTAAATAATATTTCTTTCCACAAATCATTTTCCTTATGCTATTTCTTCACAGAAATGATACATTATCCTCACTTTGATACATTTTGAAAGGATGTTTGTCAGGAAAAAGAAAATAACTCACCCCATGCAATCTGCAGGGACTATACTTTTCCAGGTATTAAAATTAAGTTTTCTGTATAAAAGATGGAAATAACATAGTGGATGTGGAAATGGTCTTTTATTGTTTCAAAGAAGAATCTGTCAGGCATTCACTGTTCTTGACTTCCCCATCCATGCGTTGAAGAATTCTATAGGCTTTACTGTAGGTCTGTGGGACATTTAGTCTCTGGTTCTTAGTCAATAAGGCAGTGTCTGGGATGGGTGCCAACTCTTCAAGTGAGTCAGATATGTCTGGTTATTCTAACAACTTTTGTGCCACTGTTGTCCTAGCATATATTGTAGGCAAGACACCATTGGGTAAGGTGTTAGTATGTAGAGGAGAAGGTTCCATGTAAGCATCAGCATCATTACATCAATTAGTTGTGTAGATGTTGTCTTCAGCAATGGGAGTCTTGCCTTCACATTGTGGAGAGCAACCTATAGTCTTGGCAATAGCCTGGGTTGTTTGGGAATTCTTTTGTGTTAGCTTTCCATTTTGGACCTCAAATGGCCCTTAATTTTATCTGTCTCTCCTCACATTTCCTCTGTTGTCTCTCCTTCCTTCCCCTCCCAACTTGATCCTCCATCATAGTCCCCCCCACACACACATCCATCCATAGCTATCTATTCTATTTCCCAGTCCTAAGGAGACCTACCTGCCCCCTTACATCCCTTACTCTATATCTAACTTCTGTGATTTTATGGATTATATCTTGGTTATTATTGGGTAAAAAGCTAATATCTGTGTATAAGCAAATATATACTGTATTTTTTTTTCTGGGCCTTGTTTACCTCACTCAGGATTTTTTTTTTAAAGTTCCATCTGATTAGCTGTGAATTTCATGATTTTGTTTTGTTAATGGCTGAGTAATATTCTACTGTGCAAATGTACCACATTTTATTTATCTATTCATCTGTTGAGGGACACCTTGGTTGTTGCCAATTTATGGCCACTATGAGTAAAACAGCAGTAAATATGATTGAACAAGTGTGCCAGTGATAGGATGAAAATCATTCGAGTATATGCCCAAGTGGTATAGAAAGGTCTTGAAGTAGATTGATTCCCATCTTCCTGAGGAACCACCACACTGATTTCCATAGTGACTGTAAAGTTTGTTTGGAAATCAGTAATGAATGAGTGTTCCCCTAACTCCCCTAACTCAGTTCACTATTCTTACCAGCACGAGCTGTCACTTGTTTTATTGATCTTGGCCATTCTGATGGGCTTAAGATAAAAATCTGAAAGTAGTTTTGATTTGTATTTCCTTGATGACTAAGGATGTTAACACTCAAATACCACTGTTCCAAAAATGGTGGGGGAGATAAAGCATAGAACCAAGTGACTCCTTATGGAGTCTGCTATACTCATAGACCATTGCCTTATTCAGCCGTCATCAGAGAAGCTTCCTCCACAGCAGATGGGAACAAATACAGAGACCCATGGGCAGACATTATGCAGAGAGTGAGAAACCTTAGAACACTCAGTCCTAAATGAAATGTCTCCATCAAATCCTACCCTTCAGAGCTCACGGAAACCTGTGAAAGAGGCAACAGAAAAACTGTGAGAGCCAGAGGGGATGGGGGACATCAGAGGTAAAAAGTTCTTTAAATTGACAGGATTGGTTCACATATGTATTCAGAGAGCCTGAGGTAGAATGCACAGGTCCTACATGGGTGTGCCCTGGCTGAGATCCCACTGGAAGTGGAGATGGGGAAAAGTTTGGAAGAGGAGGAAGAAGAGAATACATAGGGTATATTATGTGAGAACAACAGCTATTTTCAATTAATGGGTCTGTGAGAAAAGTCCTATAAGCTTCAAGATCAGAGATTATGGTTTAAATAAATGAATTCCTTATTTTCTCCCCAGAGTGCACAGCAAGCCAGACCCCCACTAGTCGGAGCTTTCAATATGAGCCAGAAATCCTCTTCACTGAACACTGTAGTGACTTCAGATGTTGTTTTACTTATCCTTACTGTATGTCAAGGGATGCTGAAATTCGAAGGGGTGACTGGTTGGAAAGGAGCAGACTGGTTAAAGCATGTTATTGCCATTTTCTGCTTCTTCTTTACAGCTATTCCTGAAGTAACAGCTGAGTAGAATCTTGGTTTAATGAAAACTAATCAGCCAAGCACGAGACTTTCAGGCTTTCCAGCAGATGGAATCCTGCATTATACTCTATTCAGGGTCTTTTAATGAACTTAGCAACAGCTTTCCCGGTACCACCAACAAACATTCATGAATAGTTTTGTATTGCGCCCCATAAGTTTTCCAATTGTATCTATGTAATCAATTACAGTATCCAGAGGGCATGAGCTGAGCATGAGCTGCCTTTCTTCCTAGCAACCCTTTGATCTGTAGTCATTTTGGCTGAGATATTCTGCTATTGTTTGTACTAAAGGTAGAGCTTGGCTTTGAATCCTGGGTACATGGCTACATCTTGTCAGTTTTTACTCCTAAAGATGCCGAGCCAATCTATAACTACTGTTCCCTTCTTTCTGGATAAAACTTACTGTGCTTTCCTTCCCACACAGAGATCTTAGCCAACATTCTACCCCCTTTCCTCTCCTACCACATAGTCATCATTTAGATATTAATATCTCAGTTATTACATTGAAATTGACAACTTTCCCTTGGCAATTGTCTTTTGACAGCTACTCCCTTCTTTTGAGAATTTGCACACAAATAGAGTTCTTTTCTAGATGCCCTTCTTTACTGATTTGCTATTGCAGTTGTCATGATTTTTGTCAGAGCCAATGGTGTACATCACACTACATCTCTCAACAATAGTTCTCAACCTATGAAAATTAGGATGTATTTGCAGTCAGGGATCTGGTCTTTTTCATATCTATCTGTAATACCTGCCCTGGGTTTATAATACATTAATGCTATATAACACATTATAATACATGTTGTCTGAATGAACAAATATTGAAAAATAACAACCTTCATTTTTCCCTTCCAATTGTTAAGAAATCAATGCTACTCTGTCTGGCCAGAGTAAAACATTCCTGTGGTAGTTGATAATATGACATCAAAATTTACAGATCAGTTTATTTTTTCAAAGCAAGTTTTCCCATTGTATAATTAAACTAATTAGTTTATTCTAAGAACTGTATGTGTAATAGGTGAATGAGATTCAAAAACAGGATAAAAGAACATTACAGTGTGGTTAACATTACCTAATCCTGAGAAAAAGGAAAACATGCAATTTGATAGATAAAAACTCTTATTAAAAATGGAAGATCATTACAATGCAGTAGTATTACCATGTAGAGATTAGCATGTTGTATAAAACAGACAAATAAACCATATGGTAAGAAGTGTAGTCATTCCTTCTAACTAGGATTCTATAGGACAATTTTTCAGTTCCAAAATGGTCACATCACACAATATTGCAGATACAATTAAGATTTATGTTCTTAAAAATTTTTGCAACAGAAGGTAATTAATATCCATTTAAGAAAGTCAATGAATCAGACATTATTCTGCAGATAAAGGCTTAACATTACCATTTACTTTCAGCAGTCTGCTTGGCTAAAATGCATCATACTAGGGGACTCTGGTACTTAGTCAACTTCTATACTTGTAAACAGAATGTATATATTCACGGTCTCTTTTGTAGTATTCTGGGCAGGCTAGGGAAAGATCAAAGAAATCTGGATTTATGTTATTACAAAAGTCCTCAGTTCTGTGGTTTCAAAGTCAAGGAGTCATTTTAAAACTTGAGATTTTTTTCTTTATATCTTTAAAAAAAAGTCGTATACTTTAAGTGCTCAGAAGTGGTATGGATGGAAACAACTTATAAAATTATTCAAGTACAGTAGAACCTTGAAGAAGGCTAACTCAATTCCCCTATCCATTTACTCATTTGGCTTCTGAGGAATTCTACCTTGGTGAATAGGTTGAAAGCCACCAGATTTGATCTGGAGACCCTCTGACTTTTCAGTTGAAGCAACTAAGATTTAAGAAATTAAGCGACACCTTTGTTGGTATGGGGGCTTAAGGGTGCTGTGTCTTGCTTTATGACCTATGTTAGCTATAACAATTTCAAGATCCTCTTGCCTTGGCCTCTTAAAGACTGAGATTACAGGCTGGTGCTACCATGCCCAGCCGAAGGACTTGAGTAAAAATCACAGATTAGTGTGAGTCAGCAGATTGTAGGAGGAAAGTATACTGAAAGCACAAAGTCTTGGTAAGTTTGCCTGACTTCACTTTCTCACCCTCCTCTTCCCTGGAATATCTGGGATATTCCTATTTAATGTCCCAGAGGTAAAATAGCATTAAAATCACCTGGAAGCCAGTAGAAGGCCAGACTCTCAAGCCCTGCTGCACACATGCTAAGTTGCAACATCCAGGGTGGGGCACAGGACTATGTACTCTAATTGGTTCTCCAGGTGATTCTTAAACACTCTGACCTTTGAACATCCTTTCTTTCTTCCAAGTCTATTATTGCTGCTCAAATCCAAAGCCCCAAAGTAGTAAATGGCTATAACATTTATTGTGTATTTATCAACATAAAAGTAAAAGAGAGAGAAAGGATTCAGGGGGAATAATGAATGGTAGAACAACCCTAGAACTTGTAGTCTCAGCTTCATTTACACCATTTAGAAGTTGATATCTGTGTCTCATGGTGAATTATCAGAAAGATTTGTATGGTCTACACTTTGTTTTCATGTCATTTCATCCTTAAAATAGCTTAGCAAGGAAACCATATTTTCAAATGACATGTGTTTATGTCTACTTTACAACATTTATTTAATAAATTCAATGTTTAAATAGAAGGAATAAACTACATAGTTCTTTGACACAAAACAAAACATACACACTTAAGACATTCAAGTAAAGTGTGTTTTCTAAAAATTTGTCTGTTATTTTAAATGGGAACACCAATTGAATTTTAACAATCGCATTCAAATGTACTAAAGAAAGGTACTAATTAAATATAATTTCTGGTAACTTTTGTGTTGTGAAAGCCCATGAAAATAACAGGGATACATATTATCAACATTGTATGAAATGAGAAACCTAAGTGGAAATACCATTTATAATAAATCAAAGAGAGAGTAATTAAAGGAAGCCTCTTGAACCCCCTCATTATCTGTTCCTCATAAAAATTGATATTTTTCTCATTTACATTTTAAGTTGAGGTAAATGATTCCCCATCTCTTCCAAAAATCTTTGTAGCAAAGTAAATCAGGATGGAAGAAAGTAACTCCATAGAAGGAATAGATTATTTTAGATTGTAAAAGAGCAGCCAAGTTCTATGTAAAGTTATTTTTTTCCTTTCTATTGAAACCGTGAGTTCAATATGTAAGAATATAAAGTTATTCCCAAGATGCAGAAATTCTGTAGGCTTTTTCATATGAACCTTCGAAGTCAGTATTTTAGCTCTGCTACTGAGAGAAGTATGTATGTGCTAGGGTTCCCAAATGAAATTTTCTACTCCCAGGCCAATATTTTATAAAGTCCCCCCAAAACAAGATTAAAAGTTCTTGTGCCTGACATACTTTGGCTATGCCCTCTTTCATAAAGTGGAACACCTACACTTTATGTTTCTCTGAACATATTGTATTTTGGAAGATAAGATACATTTCTCCTAATTCCTAATTTAATCTAAAATGTATGATTCTTTTGAAAAAATATCTAAATGAAAACTGCACACAGAAAACATATTTGTAAGTTTATTTTTATGAAATTAAGATTTATTATAGCTTACATTCTCCTGTTTAGTTTTGAAATCCATGGGTTTAGAACTTCATGAGTCATTGACCCTATTAGCTTTGAAAGAAGAAAGCTGTAGGGCAATACAATACCTCCAACAAGAAGACACAGTATTTAGCTTAACACATATACTATACCATGCATTAAGCTTGAGATTATTGTGGAAATCGCTGAACTTTTCAGAAGGTGAAAGTTAACAATATAGCCCAGTTATAGCTCATCAATCTGATTTTAAATCATCCAAGTCGTAACTCAAGGGAGGTGAGAAAGAACATTTGGCACTCTCCAGAGTGACATATGAACATCAGACACCCCTTAGAGATATAGCCAATTGACATTTCAAGTTTTGTATCACGCTCTGCTATTGACTCTTCAGTGGCAGTGGCAGCCATAGAAGCCACAGTGGAAATGAGCTCCACCCAGTGTGCTTTGCATTTCGGTCTTTTTAGATATACTCTCTTTTCATATGCTTTTTTTGAGTTAGCTACTTTTTCAAAGAATGGGGGCCCTGTGCTGGAGAAGGGTGGGGTATAATGACAAGTAAGTCCATTTGCTGAGAATAAAATGGTCAGAAAGAGAACAATAAACACAGAAGTTTGTCAGAACAGGCTTTCAATTCATCAACACAAAGAGTTTTCTTCATGATTCCCTTTGCCATTCGTTGCGTTTAAAGATAGACTTGTTAATAATTCCATTTCCCCTTTACTTGCTAAACTATGCAATGAGATATTAAAGCATTTCAGCAGGCATTTCCACAAGTTTAAGTTTGTTTATCCTAGCAATGTCCAACTTTAACTATTTTCATTTTGGATTGTGAGTCGTGGTCAGTAAATCATTCAAATGCAGCCTAGTCTTACATAACACAGCCTACATATACATATATTGTACAATATCTTCCGTGTATATCTGTTCTTACTGTAGCCCAAAGATAGCAATATCCATGCCATCGTGGTGTCTCAATTGGGGTTGTCGTTAAAGTGGAGGCTTTGAGTACAAGTAGTTCATTTAAGATATGTCAGTAGGGAACACTGTGGGATCAGGAAACTGAAGGGAGAAGGAATAATCAAGACTGCTTTGTTGAGCGCATTAGTGATGTAGGCAATGGGGATTTGTCTCTCAGGGAACCCTGATGAGAATGAGATGTCTGTCTCAAAATTAGAGCAGTGAGAAGAAAAGCAAAGATTTCCCCCTACTCCTTTATATTGGCTGAGGCTTGCACCTATTCAGAATCTGACATGTCCAGATTGGCCCACATGTCCAATTACCACCTCGAGCTTAAGAGTTACAGTTAAGATATCTGATATTAGATGTTAATGCAGCCTGCATCCACAGAATGTTTACAAAGCCAGTGCCTTATAGTGGCAGCAAAATGAAAAAAAGAATCACTGAGTACATAGGATTTTACTAGGTTTGTCAAAGCTTGTATACTTTATAGTATATTAATTAGATTCAACATTCACATTACGATGTTTACAATAAAAATTACCAACTGCTGGAAAATGGTTTTGAAGGAGCTCCTTAAGACTGAAAAGATGTGCATTGTGTTTAATTCTAACCACACACATAAAAAGACACTTCAATTTCAAGGGTAGGTCATAGTACTTTCAGTCAAAACAATAGGTCTCAAATCTAAGAGCATTTTAAAAAATGGGGTGATCTACATTTACTTACATTTCCAGGCAAAACTGCAAACGAGGAACTACAGTGTGTGAGTTCAAAGTGAGAGGTTATTTTTTTTCTAAAGAAACATTAATGTAAAGATCTATCACTTAGCAACAGTAGCAATAAAAAGCTGACCAAAGCCACAAATGTTCAACTATTGTCTAACTTTTGCTGTTCCATTTAAAGCCTTAGGTTCTTTTCTGTTTCACAAGATGAAGGTCTCTTCAATGTTACATTTATGGGATTATTGTAAGCTATAAATATAATCTTAGTGTGTACTATGACCATGTCATAGTCCTCCCCAGGAAGAAATGCCACAACACTTTCCTGCATGTACAAAATTATAGATCCTCTTGGGGAAATTAACTTTGTGGCACATAAACTTATAGAAAGCAGCAACTATACTCCTGAAGAAAGGTATAATCTCTGTTTCCTTTTCTGATTGAGGTACTCCGGCTCCACCCAATAGCACTTTCTCAAATGATGATATCTCCAGTCTCCCTGCCACTTTCAGTCTTAATTCCAGTATTCTTTGATGATGAAAAGTAGACCACAAACTGTAATTTCCTAGAATAAATTAATATTTAGGAATTTGGACCCAAGTGGACATGGGTTTGAATATCATCTTGGATCTGTGAACTGTGGAAAATTTCAAATCTATTTCCTTTGGGGGAAAATGGAGTTAATAGTAGGTCCTTTATGGTTTATTGTGGTGTACAATGTGTAGTACTTAGTACACCAGAAATATTATTAGTTGTTATTATTATGGTTCTAATTATTGAGGAAAATAACATAAAGTTACAGCATGAGAGATCTCCTGGGAAATTAGAATACAGCTTTGAGGAGATATAAGACATGGAGAAAATTCTCTGTCTACATAGATTTTCAACAGTGGTCATAGAAGCATATAAACATAGAGGCAACATCTCCTGAGATTCTTAGAGATGTAGGTGCTCAGCCCTATTAAAAATGGACTGTTTTAGAAACTCTGGAGCCCAAGCCACTTGTGTTTTATCAATCCCACCAGAAGATTCTGATTCAGGTTCTGTCACTGAGAACTTTTGTTCCAGCCAAATACCATGTAGAGTAAAGGTGAAGTTCCTAAGGAACATCATCATCCCATTGTTGAAATGTTTGTTTACATGTTTCATTGATACACAGACCAGTCCATGGTTTGGGCCTTTCAAAGACAAAGGTAGGATGTGCTAAATGTGAGTATATGCTTGTATTCCAGGAGGATCATGATTTTAAGTTCTGCCCAAGCTACATAAGAAACTAGAGGCAGCATGTACTACATCCAATAGCAATTATCTTTTTTAAAAAGTGAAAAAAATAATAGAAAAGATAGAACTAGACTAGATAACAATCTTCTTTTTTTGAGTATGACATATGACTATCTTTTTTTGTCATCATAGCTTTTATTTATTTTTTAAAACATTTTTTGTTAGATGTTTTCTTCATTTACATTTCAAATGCTATCCTAAAAGTCCCCTATACCCNCCCCCCACCCTGCTCCCCAACCCACCCACTCCCGCTTCCTGGCCCTGGCATTCCCCTGTACTGGGGCACATAATTTTTGCAAGGCCAAGGGCCTCTCCTCCCAATGATGGCCGACTAGGCCATCTTCTGCTACATATGCAGCTAGAGACACGAGCTCAGGGGGTACTTGTTAGTTAATATTGCTGTTCCTCCTATAGGGTTACAGGCCCCTGATTACAATCTTCAAAAGATTGAATTCCACAGGACACTGAGTATTCTCTTGTTTTTTATACATATACACATTTATATATGCATAATATACACATATATAAACACAAATATGCAATTAGATATTTAAGTCTGTTAGCAACATTAATAGACCTCAAACCCATTATATATTATATAATTGACATTCTTAAGTCATTCTTTTTAAAAAAGAAAGGATCAACAACTCTTCAAATTTCCTTAGAGCTCATGCATGATTCTTTGTCAGATTACAAGTCTTAAAAAGCTTATAGAAAAACGTTTTCTAAGCCACAGTTTTAATAGTTGTAAAGAAAAAAACAATGCTTTCTACTGATGAGAAAGACGATTATAAAGAAACCTTATTTTAAATATTGACCTTCATTTAAAATCTTGAATAATATCATTACATATGTCCTTTTGATTTTAAATGAATACATATTTACATAAAATGTAGTCATTTCTCCCACTTCTTCATTGTTGAAATTGTCGTCGCCAACAGTTACGCAGTGTCAAAATGAGATCAGAATGTGTGGGAGCAGATCTGCTTCAGTGAAGCTTTGCTAACATGTGTTCTATTCACAAACTACTCATGAAACAATGAATGTGTCTAAGGAAAATGTGAAAAGGTTGGCTATTAACAGCTTTTCCCTTAATTCTCACCTATGTGAGAAAAAATTATGAGAGTCAGAAAAGTTTATCTCAAGTTTAGCTTCCAATCTTTAAAAATCCTGACATCTAACTTGAGGTCCAAGACATGAGAGGAAACTCATGCTTGGCTAGGAACTAAAAACTGGATGGCTCAAAGACAGAGGGTAGAACCAAGCACAACTGACAGAAGAAAACCTCAATGAAACAATTCCTAATTTTATTCTACTATACTCATAGATCAGTGCCTCACTCAATCATCATCAGAGAGACTTCCTCTAGCAGCTAATGGGAGGAGATGCAGAGACCCCCAACCAAACATTAGACAGACTTTGGGGATACCTCACAAAATTGAAGGAAAGGTTGTATAAGCCAGAGTCTCCGAGAACACCAGGAGAACATGACCCACAGAATCAACTAAGCAGGGCTCATAGTGCCTCACAGAGATTTAAGGGACAATCACAGAGCCTACATGGGTCTGTACTAGAACCTCTATGTACATGCTGTGGTAGTTTAGCTTGGGGTGTCTGTAGGACTCCTGATAGTGGGAGTGGGCTTATCTCTGACTCTTTCACTGACTCTTGGGATCTTTTCCTTCTACTGAGTTGCTTTGTCCAGCCTTGATAGGAGTGGATGTTTGTGCCAAGACCATTGCAGATTGATATGTTATTTTTGGTTGATAAACCTGGGAAAACTGCCCTTTTCTGAATGGAAAGGAGGAACAATAGATCTGGAGGAGAGGAGAGATAGGAGGAAACTGGAAGGAGTGGAGGGATGGGAGACTATAGTTGTGACACACCATATGAGAGAAGAATAAATAAATAAATAAATAAATAAATAAATAAATAAATAAAATCCTGACATCTGTGTTCCCCCACAAACCAACACAGTGGTAGCTACCACCAGTTTTGGTAATCACTACTAATAGGTATTTTTAAATTAATTATTATATTTATTTACATTCCAAAGGTGGTCTCCTCCTGATCCTCCCCTCCCAGAGTTCCCAGCTCTATCTCCTCTCCCCTTTGCCTATGAGAGGGTGTCATCAAGTCTACAAGACTAGGCACATCCTCTTCCACTGGGGCAAGAAAAGGCAGTCCTCTGCTACATATGTGGTAGGGGCCTCAGACAAGTCTGTGTATGTTCTTTGCTTGGTGTCTTAGTCTCTGGAAGCTCCTAGGGGTACAGGTTGATAACTGTTGGTCTTCTGTGAGGATGCATTTTAAATTTCCATTCAGTTAGATGTTTTAAGACAGCCAAGGAAGGAAATAATTCCATTTTCTTTTCTGATTTCAAGGCCACATATTAAATGTAGTACTGTGATATGAAAAAAAACCTTTCATTGAACTTTCATTTATTTACTGTAATATGAACTATTGACCATTATGAAATTATAATTTCATAATTATGAAAGGGAATTATGAAAGAGAATTAGTTAAGTAAAGATGGCATGGAAAATACAGACTTTTTCTAATAGAGAGAATCTTTGTCTGGAGGGAAAGCAACAAGAAACAATGATACTTTGATTATCAAGTTCAGTAAAGAATGATAAGGCTTGAGAGTCACATGGAAATTATAAAAAACCGTGAAAATAGGGGAATGTGAGCAAATGTCAAATAATTGGCTCTGACTCCTAGGGAGATATTAATTGCATCACTTGCTGATTTCTGCAGTGTAAATGATCTCACCATAGATGGTTTATAACTAGTAACTTGATATCACCAAATGCAAGACTAAGAGGAAAGAGAAACACATAATTACCTTTGGGAATATATTAAAGATAAGTAGAAGACAGGGTCAAAAAAATGGAACAGAGACAGCCCCACCTAGGGATCCATCCACCCTACACTATTGTTGGTGCCAAGAAGTGCTTGCTGACAGGAGCCTGGTATGGCTGTCCCCTGAGAGGTTCTACCAGCACCTGACCAATACAGATGTAGCTACTCACAGCCAACCATCAGACTGAGCCCTGGGACCCCAATGGAAGAGCTAGGGGAAGGAATGAAGGAGCTGAGGGGATTTGCAACCCCCAGGAAGAACAATATGAACTAACCAGACTACCCAAAGCTCCCAGGGACTAAACCACCAACCAAAGAGTACACATGGAAGGACCTATGGCTCCAGCTGCATATGTAGCAGGGTATTGCCTTATCGGGTATCAATGGGAGAGAGGGCCCTTGGTCCTGTGAGGGCTCATTGCCCCAGAGGCATGCTAGGGTGGTGAGGCAGGAGTGGATGGAGTAGTACTCACCTGGAAGCAGGTAGAATGAGATGGAGATTTGAAATGAGATGGGAAACTGGGAAGGGGAATAACATTTGAAATATAAATTATAATATAAAATAATTAATAAAAAATAAAAAATAAGTAGTTATCAGGGAAAGCATGTGTGCACTAAACATAAAGAGTGAGGGATAGAAGGACCACATATTCACAAGATACATGGGTACTAAATACTCATAATATACTAAATATACATGAGTCCCTACACACACACACACACACACACACACACACACACACACACACACACACACATCAACCAAATAAGCAAGAAACACTGAATCTTGAGACAAAAATAAATACATGAGAGCATTAACTGTCTATTAGTTATTTATTCAATCATTCCTAAGTGACATCAATACTGACTTTATAAGTCATTTGATAGAGAATGACATGGCTATTCTTGGAGCTATTTTGGTAGGCTGTAAATGTGGCCATGCACACTTATCTCTGGTCTTTAATAAATTACCTGTGAGCTATTGATACAGATACTCTCCACTGCACATCCCCTTGTTTGAAAGTCAACTTTTGTTCTTGTAAATGACCATAAGTAGGGAAGGCTAATGTAGTACATACACAGTCAGATCATAGAACATTCTAGAACTGGTGTAGTGCAACTCTCAGCGCATCTTTATGCTTTCTCCTCAGTGTGCTGACTTCATGTATACTTTTCCTCATTATGTGGTTTTTATAAAATGAGAAATTCATGTAATTTGGCCTATGAGAATTTTTCTTCTGTCTTATAATAAAGGTTACTTGGCAGTGAACTTAATCACCATCATTGCATCAAGGTCATACCTTACATGGTAGGCAAGAAAAGTGACACTAAAAAATCCATATTTCAGAGTCAAATAGTGACCTTGGGGTAGATGAAAATTATTCACTCATTTCTTAAGATTTTTTATTTTGATTACTTTGAATTTTGTCTATATGAATGTCTTTGTGTGTGGGAATGGGCATTTGTGAGTCCAGGTGCCAATGAATGTCAAAAGTGTCAGATACTTCTGGAGTTGAAGTTACAAGTGGTTTGCTGAACTTAAATGTGTTAAAAACAGAATTTAGGTCCTCTGTAAGAACAATACATATATACATTACTGTTCGTGCATCTCTCTAACCTTCATTTAATTTACAAAAGTATGTGTGGCATTTAATGAAATCAATGAAACAAAAGAAAATGGGATAAGCATCCTGAAGTGGACTGATTTCTGAAATGATTTGTGAGGCCACATGGAGAACATATTTTTAAAAAATTCTATAAAAGTATATCATCAAACATCTCTGCATTATGACTACATAAACAAGACCTGAAGAAGAATATCAATTGACATGCTGGCATAGATGTAGGTTCAGAAATCTCACAGAGCCCTATGCATAGACAAAGTCCTACAGACAACTAAGGAATGTTAACAGCAGGAATATTAGGCTTTCTGAGGGATGAATCCCCTAATTTGTTGTCCAATAACAAGTGGTCAGCCCTGACATCATGACTACCTTCTAAATGACCCAACAAGCAACTGAAAGAATCAGATGCAGCTATTTGCACCCAACCAATGGACAGAAGCAGCTGATCCCTGTTGTTGAATTAGGGAAAGACTGAAAGAAGCTGAGGAGGAGGGTGACCCTATAGGAGGACCAGCAATCTCAATTAATCTGGACCCCTAAAATCTCTAAAACAGTGGACCACCAAAAAGTCAGCATCCACCAGCTGAAATAAGGCCCCCAACACACATACAGTGGAGGACTTCCTGGTCTGTGTTCATTCAGAGATGATACACTTAACCCTTAAGAGACCGGTGGCCCCAGGGAGTTTGGAGTGGGGGTTAGGGACATCCACTTGGAGATGGGGGTGTAGGGAGGATGTATGAGATGTGGAACAGTCAGAGGGTAGATCAGGGGTGGGATAAAATATGGGGTTTAAAAAATAAATTAATTGAAAACATTAAAAAATAAAATATATGCATCAGATACTGATAACACTTCTATTTCTCTGTATGAATGTGTCATATGCTTGTGGATTTGTTTGTGTGTGCATGTGCACATGTGTGAGGGCATTTGGAAGCCAGAGGTCAATGTCAGGTATCTTTCTCTGTCCCTTTCTACCTTAGTTTTAAAGCCAGTCCCTTTCACTGATTTGGCTACTGAGCCCTAGGGACATTCCTGTCTATGTCATCAGTGAAGTGCTCATACTCCTGTTCCTGCTCAGCTTTTCACACGGATGTTGGAAACCTGAACTCATGTTCTCATGCTTGCACAACAAGAGCTTTTATTGACCCTACCAAGGCATCACATCAACCCAGATAACATTTTTCCTTACAGTCACTTATCTAAGAATAATTTTTAAAGAGTATATGAATTATTTGATGTTAAAATGCAAAAATAAATTTATATATAATGTATCACTGAAGGATATAACTAATTGCTTTAGAAAGTGAGCACTTAAATAAATAATGTCTTGAAACAGGATCAAACTTTGGTGTTTATTTCAGCCTTATGTTATCACTGAGTGCCTCTGTAGAATTAAATACACAATTTGGAGCTATTTAACTTAACATTTGTTGGGATTTATTTACTGCACATTTGTTTCAAGCCATTCTGCTGAGTTCTTCAGGGTGCTACAAATATGAAAAATATATTTTCCAAGGTTTATAGTCCAAATATAAATATGGAAAATGTTCCATTATTAAACAAAATATAGCATAAATAATGCATAAATCAAAAGATATAGAGGCTTCAAAAATGGAGAGGGTGGATTGTAAAATAAGACAGAGTTAGTTCATAGTTGAGAAGCTTTGGAAAACAATATTTACAGGAGGATAATTAGGATATAGGCAGGCAGATGCCAGTAAGCAAGCCAGGAAGTGCCCAGAAAGTCACCTGACCCAGAAATTAGATGTGGCTTAAGGATAAGCCAAACAGTGGCTAACATTCCAGGCGTGTCCAGTCTTTTGACATTACAACATTGGCATCTACAAGGCTCACATTTGAGAACTAAGCATTCAAGTAATTTAAAAAAAAAATCACAAAAGCTCTCACAGTGATTTATATAACATTACAATTTTGTGTTGGGCTGTGTTCATAGTTACCGTTGGCCATATGTGGTCTGTGGGACAGACTAGCATAAGTAACACCCCAATTTATAAGCAATTGTAACATAATGAAGACCACCCTACATCCAATAATGTATGCATCATGTTTCAATTGACCACTAGGCTTTCTGGGAAGCACTAGAGACATGGCTATCTCCAGTTCACACAGAGACTTTGGGCAAACCTCTGTTGTCATATGCAACATGCTAGTCTCTGATGGATTTGCTTATTTATCTCTCTACAGTAAATGATTTAAAGCGAAGTTTTTTAAAAAAAAAAAAAAAAACTTTCATCCTGAAATATATCTGTTAGTATAGTGTTCAAAATTTGTAGAGTTCTCAATCAATACTGAATGAATGATCAAACTGAATAAACCATGCCATGATGAAATGTTTGCTTCAGACTTACTAACAACGTGGTGTTTTAGTTGTTAAAGGACAGAAGGGTGAACGGAGTAAAGAGAGAAGAGATTCTTCCATTCAGCACCAAAGAAATGGACCTGAGGCTTAATTTGAACACAAAATTAGCACAGGCCTAAGAGTCAGGTCCAAGTACAGATTGAAAGAGACTTCAAGTAGAATAGGAAATGAAGTGTTTATACAACTTTCTGACTTTCCACAAATGGGTGTCCTTAGGTGATTTCCCTTCCTTCAAAGATGATTTAAGCACTTACTAATAAGATTATTACAGAATTGGGAACAGAGAAGCATTCTTTTTGATTCATTCCATTGACTACATCTTGGTTAATTTTTCTTATAATAATGACAAGAAATACTGGAGGATAAAAGTCTTGTGAATCATATGAAAAAGGTAATATTAAATTGGAATTGACATCTGAAGAGTAGTTGTTGACTAGATAAGAATTCAGTGCTATTTAGTTCAAATAAAACATATTCAACGTGCAATCTTACCAAAGACTTTGTGCAAATATGTTAAACAAGTTATAGAAAATAAGAAATACTGTACATTCTTGGGATAACAATAACTGATTCAGACTGAGGAAAATTAGAGATATAAACACTAAGATGACACTGGAGAACATCTGTCTCACTACTGGAAGATAACTTTAATTTATAATGGGAAAAAGAGGCACTCTTACCTATTGATGACTAAAATATTAATAATTCCCTATGATTAAAAAAAATTGTTTGAGGTAGAGGTCAAAGAACAATTTGGGGTATCTGTTTTCTCTATCTACCTTTTTTTTTATTTTTGAGATTATAATTATAATATTTTCCCTTCCTTTTCTATCTTTAAGACTCTCCCATTTTCTGTTCCCCTGTCTCTCTTTTAAATTCACAGCCTCTTGTTCATTAATTGCTATTCCCTCTATGTCTTCATCTTCAGCCCTTATCTCCCCTTTAACAATTCTCAGCTATATTTCTGCTGGAAATTCTCTTATCACACTATTATTTACCTATTTGCTTTAACTTCAAGGGGCACTCTTCATGGTTAGTTTATTCAGTTGCCTGATATTACTTTATACTACTAACAACCTTGCTTACTGATCATACTTTTCTTTTCTTACCATGGGTTTTTTAGCTACTGACTTGGTACTCTTTAAGGAGCCCTTGAAATTTCTTTTTGACAAGTGCTTGTCTATTTTAGGTGTTCTGCCTGGGAAATTACACTCCTCTTATATAAGTGGTGACTTCTTTAAATCTTTGGTAAGAACATCTTAAGTGGTTTGTCTTCTTCTTAAAACTGCCACAAATACTCCAGAATGAAATTATCATGATCTGTTATTTAAAGGTCATAGTATACAAATGGGGAAAGTAAAGATTATAGAGCCGAAGAACTGCTGGAGGTAGACTCCACATGTGCACTTAAGTACCATCACTTCTTCCTTTCTTTTTGGTATTGGATATTTTCTATATGTATGTAGGTGTGATATTTTGCTACATCTCAAGCTGTATTGTGCATTCTATTTCCAAGGATATCTTTTTTTTTACAATACAGATTGTACTTCAATCATTCTAAAATAGTTTCTACATATACAAAGTTCTGAGTCAGCAAGTGATTTTTATGTTTTAAGAAAACAAAAGTCACAAATGTGATATATAACTCTAGTACAGAATACATTCCCTGTGTATTAAAACAAAGACCTGGACAGAAAAGAACAGCAAAGTCATCAATTCTTCAATGACATACTGACTTAAAAGTCACAAAATAAACTGTTCATTAAGCTAAATGACTTTCAAATAGTCCAAGTATTGGCTCTGGGGGTTCTAAAGATTCATTTTTGTTTATATGGCTGAAAGGGTATCAAAGTAGGCTTTTGAGGGAAATGGAAGGTAGCTGTGGACGAGTTGCCACATATTTGCAAGTTTGATTTTTTTGAATGTAAGGCAACATTTTTCCCAACAAGTCAATTATGAAATTATGCTATCTAGGGTTACAGAGGCCTTGGAGATCATCTAACAAATGTGACGAGGAATCAGAAAATATGATTTATCTCAAAATATCATAACTGCTGAGTGGTAGAATTAGAAGAATACTATGGATGTTGTTGTTTTATAGACAAGTACGCCTAATACAGTATACAGAACAAAAGCAAAACACCTCCTTATTTTCTGGTATCTATAATGTCTATGTATTAGGCACAAACTACTTATTTTCCCATGGCTGTGCAAGCTTAGAGGGCCAATTAGCAACTAAAACAAGAAGATGATTCAAGATCACAATACCATCTTAAGGTATCTCCTTAAGATGTTCTGAAACACAGCCCCAGTGTGAATTTGCAACAGGCCTGCTGAATCACATACTGCTTAACAGTTGGAATGATAACTATAGGAAACTTTTAAAGAAGTGGTCAAAGTTCCTCCTTAACAAGTTTGGCAGATGTAACCTTAGGAACTTTACATTGGACCGAGGGCAAGAATCCTATCTCTAGGAAACTCAAATTATAGCTGCCATCATGTCACAGACTTCCACTTCACTTTTGTGACAGATTGAATACAGCCCTGATGTATTCTATTCCTGTAGGCTGAAAACTAAATAAGTATGGCTGGTCTGGGACAGGAAATAACCAGGATAGAGGAAAGAATCCTCTTCTAAAACAAGCCAAATTGATTGGTATTCTGACTATGCATAAAAACTCATTCCATCTCCAGTCTCACATAGCACAGAACTATATCAGCCTCCCTGCAACAGAGTGTGCATTCGCTCAACTGCATCACTAGCATGTAATAGCAATGATATTCATCCTCAAAACATAGGGGAATCTGTTCTGTTGGATACTAATTTAACTATATCAAGGTGGGCAGGGAATACTATAACTCTAATTGTAACAAATAGCTACCAGGCACTTAGTGTCTCCATTGCAAGCATAGTTTCTTAGGACTTCCTTCTCTTGCTACCCTCCAGTAAATCATACTATTAAAAAAAGACTACTGGAAAATTATATTCTCTTCAATTCACCTGTTATATAGCAAAATCAATATAATTAAAATTTCCATGTTAATTTATCATCTTTGCCTATGTATATGTTTCATAGTTATATATTTGAAGTGATAAATTTTACTTTCCCACTTTTTTACACAATTTCATGAATTTTATTTTCTTATCTTTCTTTTATTCTCTTTCCACTGAGGATCCAAAGTTATAAATACAAAATAATATGTATTTATCTGTTGTTTTCTCCTTTTAATTGAAATAACTTCATAGAATTAATTTTGTTTTTCCTATATTGAAGACTGAATTATGAAAATTTACCAAATTAATTTAGTTAAAATAGCATCATAGATACCTATTTAGGAGAGACTGCAGAATTAAGTAGATTGACTTTAACACATCCTAGAAAGCCTTCAGAATTCCATGATTTATTCAAAAGCTTTCTAAGGGTAGGTGCTGGAGTTATATGTACCATTTACACTATGGGCAACACTGCACTAAGCTCCCTTACAGACACACATTTCAGCTCATCCTGCCAACTTTGTTTCTGTAGCATTTTCACTTTCAGAGATATAGTACCTGAACAAAAGCCATGCATATCATAATTTTGAATAGCTCTAATACAGTTCTTTCCTCAAATGTCATGGTAATTGACTTACTTTCCAACAATAGAAGATGCCCTTTCTACTAGAAGGTTACCATTTTTAATTTCTGTTAAATGGAAATGTTGCCTGGTTGCTTTGAGAATCTTTTCATAGTTTCTTTTCCAACTATTCTGGTTTCTTGTTTGAATTTCATATTTTTATTTAAGCATTTTACCAGCCAGGTTTCTTTGTGGGTTCTCTCTCTCTCTTCCTCTCCCACCTTCCCTCTCCCTCATTGCATGTTTATATGTATGTGGATGCCATCAATTGTTGTTCATCCTATTCTTTTGAAAGAGGGATTTCCAGTAAACCCAAATTTCACTACTTTTCAGCTAGACTGTGACCAGCAAGGCCCAGGGTTCCACTCCAACCACTTCCATGGCACTACAGCACTAGGATTAGAGCTACATGTAACTATGCCTGACATTTTTTATATGGGTTCTGAACTCAAGTCCTTTATGTTTGTGTAGCAAATAGTGCTTTTATGCCATGAGCCATCTCCCAAACTTGAGTTATTATTAGCCTTTTAAAAATTAGAAGTCACTTGATATGCACTCACTGATAATTGGATATTAGTCCAGAAACTTAGAGTACCCAAGATACAATTTGCAAAACACAAGAAAATCAAGAAGGAAGACCAACGTGTGGATACTTCGTTCCTCCTTAGAATAGGGAAAAAAATACCCATGGAAGGAGTTACAGAGACAACGTTTGGAGCTAAGATGAAAGGATGGACCATCCAGAGACTACCCCACCCTGGGACCCATCCCATAATCAGCCACCAAACTCAGACACTATTGCATGCCAGCAAGATTTTGCTGAAAGGACCCTGATATAGCTGTCTCATGTGAGGCTATGTCAGTGCCTGGCAAACACAGAAGTGTATGCTCACAGGACCCCCAATGGAGGAGCTAGAGAAAGTACCCAAGGAGCTGAAGGGGTCTTCAACCCTATAGGTGGAACAACTATATGAACTAACCAGTACCCCCAGAGCTCGTTTCTCTAGCTGCATATGTACCAGAAGATGGCCTAGTCGGCCATCATTGGGAAGAGAGGCTCCTTGGTCTGGCAAACCTTATATGCCCCAGTACAGGGGAATGCCAGGGCCAAGAAGTGGGAGTGGGTGGATAGGAGAGCAGGGTAGGGGGAGGGTATAGGGGACTTTGGGATAGCATTTGAAATGTAAATAAAGACAATATCTAATAAAAAATTGAAAAAAAAATAAAAATTAGCTTATGTAATATTTTCCAGTTCTATACATTTATCTTCAAATTTTATACTGTGTTTTTCCTTTACAACTTAGATAATGGATTGTAATTTGGGAATTATCTGGGAAAGATATTTTTCTTTGAGTGTATGGCTTATAGTAGGCCAACCCTGCTCCAGTGGATACTCCTATTAGCATATGGGTAGCACAAACTAGAACCAGGGAAGAGAGCACAAATTTCAGTAGAAATGGGAATAGATCTGGGATGAGTTATGGAGGAGTAGAGGATGAATGTGATCAAAACACATTGTATACACATATGAAATTCTCAAAACTTAATAACAATATATCAAAATTAACATGAGTAAGATATTTGTACATTAACAGTACACACGATTTTGCAGTACATGTAATATTTGATTAAATTGGGATTCTTTACATTTGTTTTAAGCATGTTATACTATATTTGCTTATTTTGTGTGTGTGTGTTTGTATATTTGTGTACTTGTGTGTTCCTCAGAGCATACTTGTGAAAGTCAGAGAACTTTTGGGAGTCTGTTCTCTTCTTCAACCTTTTAGGTTCTGAAGATTAGACTTAGGTTGTTAGCCTTGGCAGTAAGTATCTTTACCTGCAGAGCCAGCCATATTGCTAATGCAAGCTTCTGTTTGTTTGTTTGTCTTCAACATTTTTATGTAGTTAGCAATTCTAGATTTTCCTTGGGAGTTCTGGATTTCCTGCCACTTAAGAAAAGTTATTCCTTAACTAACGGATTTTTTATTTTATATTTAAAACTTTAATGCTCTTGAAATTTACTTCTATATTGTATGCATCAAGAGAGAATATATATTTGGGGGCTGCAACCCTGTAGGTGGAACAACAATATAAACTAACCAGTACCCCCTGAGCTTGTGTCTCTAGCTGCATATNTAGCAGAAGATGGCCTAATCATCCATCACTGGGAATAGAGGCCCCTTGGTCTTGCAAACTTTATATGACCCAGCACAAGGGAAGGCCTGGACCAAGTAGTGGGAGTGGGTGGGTAAGGGAGCAGGGGCGGGGGGGGGTATAGGGAACTTTCAGGATAGCATTTGAAATGTAAATAAAGAAAATAATAATAATAAAAAAATAAAAAAGAGAGTATCAGCAACAGTTATAGAATAAAAGATCCTTAATAATTAAATTAACACCTATTTGTCATATAATATTTCCAAAAACCAATTTCATCTGCTTCTGGACTTTGAATTCTGTTTGTCTTTTTCTTATCCTGACACCAAACAATTCGGATTGTAGTAGTCATATGGCAATTTTAATATTGGGGAAAGTTATCTTGCTTTATAATCATTAACATAGATTTTTTTCATGCACCCCAGGGATTTTCAGGTGCTTAATATTCTCTATAAACTTTAAATTTCCTGTCCTTTCTTAGTGTACTTTGCTTTCGTAAAACTTGAAGTTCATAGAAATAGTCTATAGTTGTAACGAATCCTTATAAGTCTCAAGTAATGTAATTCTATTTTAAGTCACTTATATTGACATTAAGACAAAGAACTGAAGTGACTTCTTGATACTGTTTGAGGTACTTCTTAAATAAATCCATGTATATTTACATATTTTAACATTATATGATCATTTAAAATGGTTTTGCTCTTTGTTGTGGATTGAAGTATATTTCATGCACCTCCAAACTATCATGTTGATGTCCATTCTCTTTTTCATGTGATCATATTTGGAAACCGAGTCATTAAAATGGAATATAGTTGCCACAATAGATAAAATGGATTTCTACTGGGTTAGCTATCTAGTTTGTAATACTTCATTACAGCAGTCTGCAAAGCTACAGGATTGAGAAAGAAAAGTATGATTCAGGACAAGTATATATAGCAATGTGCCACACACAAACACACTCCTGCGTTAATGCCATTCACAAATAGCCGATGATGGTGAAATACTGATTCCTGATAGAGAAAATGCCATTAATAAGTGACCAGAAATTATATCCAGTCCCATAAGGAAAATTTTCTAAGTGTGGTCCAGGAATCTTTAACCATTAGCTCTGCACTGCTGTAACTCAATAATGTAGAGCTTCAGCTCTGCATCATGTGATGAAACCCTTTGCCAAGAACTGAATTTTTATCAACCAAGACTGCACTTGCTTATATACCAGAAATTGCATTGCTGGAACTTATGTGCACTGTGGTTCATGATAACCATCCAGAAGTATATACTGACCAATCTGAACTACTCACCTGCATAGGGCATGACTACATTCCAGGAAAGTGCATATAAAGAAAAGCAGCCTAACTGTAAAAGTACTTGTCTAAAATGGAGCCATCACACCCATTGCCCTGGCTACAGGCAGTACTTTAATTCCTGCCCAGCACATTACCCTATTGTACTCAATAAACTTTTCATTTTATTGTAGTCTGAAGTTGCGAGTTCTTTGACTGTCAATATTTTAGTGGCTGGCAACCTCATCTGTCACAATTACTAGCAGGAATACTTGAGTTCTAGAGGTAGGGGAATAAATTTTCATGTAACATCTTTTTGTACCTTTTGGACTTTAAACTCAAAAATAATCACATGTTCTGAAACAAGTGAAATTAATAAAAAACAAATAAGAGCCTAGATGTTACCATCTTTATAATACTTCTTAATCAAGCTAGATAATTGAAGGTTTTGTTTTTTATTTTCTATGTGCAAATATATACCATAGTAAAATGCTGCAATATTTATACCCACAGATGCATTCTGTTTTCTGAGAATAGGCTTCACAGAATGTTAGCATCTGTTCAACACTACTTGAAGTAATATGGAAGATAAAGAAATGCAAGACATTATGAGGCCCCCAATACATATACTATAGAGGACTGCCTAGTCTGGCCTCAGTGAAAGAAGAGACACCTAACCCTCGAGAAACTTGTGGCCCGAGGGAATGGGGATGTCTGGTGAGGTGGGAGAGGGGGTGGGAAAAAAGAAAAAAAGAAGAAATGCAAGATATAATTTCTGTATTATAAAACAATATGTCTGAATGAAGGGGAGAGAGAACAAACCTTTAGTGACCACCAGGGGGTCATTTCAGGTTTTTACTTCTCAGTACTCTCAACAGTAAAACACTGAAGAATAAAAAATAAAAATTAAGGAACTAAAATTAGCAAATTAATTTAAGTTTATATGCATTTAGTGATCACACTAGAAACCTTTGAGATAAATATAAGTTCACCAGGACATATGCGAAATAATACAGAGCATATCAGTATTTTCATATAGGTAAATTTATAAAAGAGAAAACAACAACAGAAAAGAAACAAAAACCATGATTTAATAGTATAACTAGGAAACTGAAATTGACACAATCTCTTCGAGAACAGTTTTAGCACTATATAGTGATTTTACCTGTCTTGTCTTTTAGGGTCACACCCTCATCTTTCTCTTCCACTTGTATCAGTTACTTTTTATATTGCTGTCAGAAAATACCTGACAAAATGTTATGTTGATAACAAGACTAGGAGGCTGGCTGGTCATATTGTATTTGTTAGCAGGAAACAAAGAATGTATAAAACAGGGGGAGCTGGGCTATGAAACCTCAAGGTTCATCTTTAATTACCCACTTCTTTGAAGGTCCACCTGTCAAAGGTTCTATAACCTTTCCATACAAGCCAACTAGCTGGCTACCAAGTGTCCAATTACATGAGCCAATGGGAGGGTAGGGAGAGTGGCATGGGGTGGGGCCCATTTCACATTCAAACCACATACTCCTGATTTTCTAGTTTCATAAAAATCACTCTTAGATTTCCTAGTCTTTAATGCCACCATTTCAAGAATGATATCTAAATGGAACCACACAATGTGTAACCTCACAAGATCAGAACTTACTCAACAAAATTCCTTGATTTATTCAAGTTTTCATACAGATCAATAATCATTAATATTTGTTCCTGTGTTATGTAGTAATATTGGCACATGCATGTACCTTTACTTGTGTATCTATTCAATAGCAGCTGGCTTCTTCTAGTTTATAGTGAATAAAGCTCATATGAACATTTGTTAGGAGGTTTAGGGTAAATTTTATCAATCTGGATACATGAAACTGTTGGGTTGCATATTGGATCCACATTTACTTTAATCAGGAAACTGGCAAATTCTTTGCCATACTGACTTTACCATTACATTCCCACAAGCAACATAAGACTGATGTATTTTCTCTAAACCCATTCTAGCATTTGGTACTTCCTTTTATGCCATTTTGATAGATGTATGTGGATCTCTTATGATATTAATTTGCATTTCCTTAGTGAAAAATGTTTAAAAATATCTTTCCATGTGTTTATTTACCATTTTCTCCTTGGTGACATCTGCCTTATGTCTAACTGCACATTTTTACAATTGAGTTTTTGAGAATTCTATTTTTTACATGCCAATATTTATTTTTAAGTTATATGGTCTCTCTCTCTCTCTCTCTCTCTCTCTCTCTCTCTCTCTCTCTCTCTCTCTCTCTCTCTCTCTCTCTCTCTCTCTCTCTCTCTCTCTCTCTCTCTGTGTGTGTGTGTGTGTGTGTGTGTGTGTGTATTATGTGGGTTGTAGTTTTGCCACAATCAAAAAGATTTTTTGTAGTTGTAATACATTTTTGCTTCTTTTATAGACTTGTGAATTCTAATCCCAGAACCTGAATGTTTTTCTCACTTTTTCCTACTTTTAAAAATCATTTTATATTTTTCAACTAATTTGGTCATATGTTATGAGCTGAATGTTTTTAGTAATGTGTGAGATTTAAGTTATTTTGACTTTGTTCCTTTTTTCCTACATGACAAACTTTGAAAATAGAATTTCCAGAGGCTGGGACTAGAGTTCAGTGGTAAAACACACATTAGTATACCAAGGCGCTGGGTTAAATCCTACAACCTACTAAAGATGATCAGCTAGGTAGAGGTTTCTCTTCTGGATTATATGTTCTTCTCCACTCCTCTATATTCCCCCCCAGTTAATGCTTCATTCTCTTGGTTCCTGTGACTAGTTTGTAAGTTTAAGTATTCAGTACAGTGAGTCTTATCTGTTTAGTCAGAGTTTTCAAGACTGCTTTCTTTATTCTATGTTTGGTAGTTTTTCACATACACTTTTAGATAACTCTTGCTTGGCCTAGCAGAGACTTTATGTGCCAGAGTGGGGATATACGAGGGAGGTGTCCACCCCTCAGAAAGGTGGCTGAGCAAACCACAGAAGCAAAACAGCTAATAGTGTTCCCCCATGGTTCCTGCCTCTCTGTGAATTCCTCCTCTAACTTCTTTCAACAATGGACTGATATGGGGATATACAAGCTAAATAAACAGTTTCTTCCCAAAATAAAAAAAAAAGGAAGAAAATGGAGATAAGATGTTGATTAGAAGAATTATATTAAAACAATGAATCAGTTTAAAGAAATTCAAGTGAAAGAAAAACAGAGGACATAAGAGAAAAAACAAAATTGAATAATAACCCGGGAGATTTATGCCTTTACTTATTCATGATTACCATACATATAAATGGTCAAAGTATACCAACCAGAAAACAGATTTGATAATGAAAACAATCTAACAATACTCAACCTAAAAAAATTTATTTCAAAACTTAATCCAGGTAGGTTAAAACTAAAAACACTGAAAAACTTTTAGAACATAAAAATTAATAAGAGAAAAGCAGACGCAATGCTATTTATGTAAGATAAGATAGGATTTAAAGACATTTACTAGTCACAAAGGCATTACATAACAATAAGAGTGCAGATTCACTGGGAAATAATGACAATTATAAATGTGCACGTACCTAACTGTACAGTTCCAAACTATGTAAAATAGAAACAGAACCAGAAAGAAAGAGAGAAATTGATATTAGCATTAGAGCAAGTTGTGTCTGCTGCATAGTTTCTCATGATGACAAAAATCATGGTACATTTTCCTGAACATATAAATAAACACTAATATAATGCTATTAACTGATTTTGTTTACATTTTACCACCTTTCCCACTAATCTTCCTTTTCTGCTTTAAATTTACATTTCAGACCTCAAAATGAATTTTATCTCATAGTTTTGGTTTTCTAGTCAAGTCTATGACAATCTCTCAGAGCTGAGAGATAAAATTCAGTGCCTTGACATTTTAAAGAAGCCTAGTCAGATGTATATTGTAGAATGCTTCTTAAAATTGGAATGTAATAGGCAGAGGTTATGAGTTTAAGGGAAGAACACCAGTGAGGTGAAGTCTCACTCATCACATGAGGTCAGACAGGACTTGATAATAGAACCATCAGCACTGGCATCACTTATGGAAGTACCTGCCAAAGTTTTTCCAATTGTAAAGCCATTCATTTCCTCTTTATATATTCCATTCTTACAAGCAAGTCACCAAACCCAGCTCATTTTCAGGGGATGGGGAAGATGTTAAACTATATACTCCAGAAGGATATTATTTAAATTTAATAAATAATAAATATTTGTCGCCTATATATAGTTTCTCAGAGAAAAGAGAAAACGTGATAATAGCTGAAGAATAAGATAGTAAATGTAATTTTCTCCCCTTCTAAATTAAAGATGTTTCCCTTTTATTTTTAGGTCATAATATTATTACTATTATTTATTTTATATTTTCAATAATTTATTTATTTAGAAATAAAAATTCCCTTTAGTGAGTTCTGTCACACAAAACTAATAAGTTTTTTTTTCATAGATTTCTTTAGATACAAATTACACCAGCATACTGGGATGGGAAATGAGCTGACAGAATTTATGTCACTTTGAATCATTGAGTATTCTACAGGGAATATTGAGTTACTTAAGCTTCAAAGAAATATGTGACAATGGATAACCTATTTTAGATTTGGATTTTAATATTCTTATAGCTAGGATAGGCTCATCAATTTTTAAACTATATTTTAATTAAAATATAATTACATCACTTCCCCCTTCTCCTTCCAGCCCTCGCTTTAAACATCCCATGTCACTCAATTAACTTTCTTTCAAATTGATAGCCTCTTTTCTTTCATTATTATTGTTTTCACACACACACACACACACACACACACACACACACACACACACAAAACTGATGAATCCATTTTTGTTCTTTGTATGTATATGATTTCAGGTCTGTCCATTTTATACTGACTAACCAATAAGCATCTCATCAGTGGACAGCATTCATTCTCTATCTCTCAGCAGTCTTTAGTCACCTTGTAGTTCTTTGACTGGAGTTTGGACCCCTATGAGGTTTTTTTTTCCCTTTCTGAATTAGAATATCTCTTCACATTGTCATCATGTAGGCAGCCTTTTCTAGGAAACACGGCAAGCTATGCTTTTTTCCTTTTTAAAAAACTTACATTTACTAACAATTTATCTAAGCAAATTTGTTTCAAATGCAAAACTAAGTTTAAGCTTGATTAAAATGTTAATTTTAAAAAAGATTTATTTTATTTATGAGTACACTTTAGCTTTGTTCAGACACACCAGAAGAGGGCATCAGATCCTATTACAGATGGTTGTGAGCTCCCATGTGGTTGCTGGGAATTAAACTCAGGACTTCTGGAAGAGCAGCCAGTGCTCTTAAGCACTGAACCATCTCTCTAGCTCAAAATGTTAATTCTTTTTATACACTTGAACGCCAATACTTTAATAAACTGCTTCAGTAAATTGCCTTCAATAAAATTGTTAAATAAAGACTAGCTTCTCCCTCATCATATTCCAGTCTTTCCTTATGCATTATTTGGCAATAGGGTTAAGTGAGAAAAGGTTTAAATGTACTCTCTTGCATTGAATAAAATGTTTATATGTTGTATAATATTCCATGTTAGGGACAGAAATTTACCCTAGAAAACAGTTAATTGTCTGAACTCTAGTGACAGAATTTAGCACAGACTTAATCCTCTATTACAATGCTATCACATTCTATTATAGTAAGTTACTACTATGCATCTGCCTCCCTTACAAAATTAAGTGTTCTGACTTCGAAGGCTATGTCTTATTCATACTTCATTCTTCAGGATGCCACCTGACCAACATTCACACAAGCCATATTTGGAATGTTCAATAGCTGCATACCTCAATACTGAAAAGCATAGATATAACGTATCTTTATAATCACAAAGAATTCACAACATATAGCTGATTTATAGCAAGATTTTCCACATTGGCACTACTGATATACTAGATAGAATCATCCATTGTTAGATGGCTGGTTCAATGCATTGTAGAATGTTGAGTAAAATTCCTGAACTTTATTCACTTGATGTCAGTAGTACAACCTCCATCTGCACTATGAAAATTAACAGTATTTTGACATATATACAATCTCCATTGTATATGATATAAACTTAGATGAAGAACTGCTGTTTTATGAATATAGTGTCTAGACCAACTGTCTTCAGAGAGGCTTTATACAGCAACTGATGGGAGCAGATATAGAAAAGCACAGCCAAACATTAGGAGGAGCTTGGAGAACCCTGGAGAAGAGGTGGAGGAAGTATCATAGGAGCCAGAGGGGGTCAAGGACACCACCAGAACAGAATCACCAAACCAAGTTTTGTATGTGTTCAGAGAGACTAAAGCAATAGTCAAGAAGTCTGCATGGGTCTGAGTTAAGTATTCCCCATATATGCTGTGGTTGTTTGGTTGTTTAGCTTGGGGGTATTTGTGGGAGTCCTAACAGTGGGAGATGGATTATCTTTGACTCTTTTGCCTGGTATTGGGATCCTTCCCCTCATATTGTGTTGCTTAGTCTAGCCTTGATGAGGGCTAGTGTTTACTCTTACTGTATCTTGTTATACTATGTTTGATTGATATCACTGAGTAGTCTGCTATTTTTCTGAAGGGAAATATAGTAGCAGTAGATCTGGGGGAAAAGGGAAGTGGGTAGGAACTGGGAGGAGTGGAGGGAGGAGTCTGTCGTTGAGATGTATTATAGGAGAGAATATACATACATACATAATACATACATACGTACAAATATATCCAGTATCTGAGAAAATACAAATAAAAAAGAACTGCACTTTTAGAGAAAAACTCCTTTGCTCTTTCTGCATGGAGTAAGTGTACACGTACTTGTGTGTGTACATGTGTGTGTAGATGCACATGTATGTAGTGTATCTATAGGCCAGAAGTCAATATTGCATATTTTTCTTTATCCCCCTCTATCTTATTATTTGAGATAAATCTCTCACTGAAACTGGACCTCAGATTTTGCAAACTATCTAAGTCAATGAGTCCCTCAGCTGTTCCACTTTCCACCTCAGCAGTGCTGGGATGACATATGTTCATGTATTACAGAGCCCAGCTTTTTACATGAGTGTTAGGAATCTGAACTTGGGTCCTCATACTTCTACAAAAAGCACATATTGACAGAGCCTTTTCCTAGCCATGAAAAATACATTGTGAACTAAAAGCATGGGAATTGATAGGTTATTTATAACAGTTATGACATTATTTATGCTTGTTGTAAAACAATTTCTTTAAAAAAATATACTATCTACAACTTAAATATTTTATGTTATGTTTAACAAGATTAAACATAGAATTGGAATTAGAATTGTGTACAACCATTGGGAGATGTTCTTCCAGTTTCTCTTAAATAACACATCTTGCATCCATCAAATGAAAAGTTTTGACTATAAGAGAATTTTCATAAGCTTTCTTCTATAGATGTATGTCTTCACATAAAAATATTATTACTACTGCAGTGAACCCCAGTCTGGATTTCAGCTGAGAATCTACATATTATTTTTTCTTTACTGTCTTTGGACACTAACTTGTTTTTCTTGTGAAAGTGGCTAGAAATTCTGTAGAAGAAAATTTCCCATGGAAGTATTCTTGACCAGTGATCATAAGAATTTGGTGTACATATATGCCAGACTCTTTGCCTACTCAGAAGAGAACTTTCAAAAATATTTTTCCTAGATTTAGAACATCCAGAGACAGGTGGATTAAAAATATTTTTTTCTTTTACATAATGCCTGGTCTTAACCCTCTTATTTATTTCTCTTACTACCTTTGGATATTTTGCTTTTCTCTTAAGTAATTTGATTAAAGGTCTCTTTTGACTCATAATTTAGATTAAAATCTGAGCTTCCAATTGTGTGTTAAAAAATAGAAGACTTATTTTATTTATTAGTTTAGTAACTGTCTGCTAATAATAATAATAATTATTATTATTATTATTGTTATTATTATGCTGGAGTTGGGCCCAAGGAGTCACATATAGTAATCAAATATTGTACTTCAGAGCTAAAGCACTAGCCTACTCAGTGTGACTGAGTCCTTACTGCACACTAGGTCCAATCCAAATCTAATTATAATTAGATCAAGTACATTGCTAAACTCAGGACAGATGACTTTTAATTTTTCTTGAAATACCTTCGTAATTTTTCTTTGGTTAAGAAGATAACATTTACATAATATAAATTTAGTCATTTTACTAATTTTTTTAAAAAATTTTCTTTTGAGAAAGTGTCTCAGCATGTAGGCTCTCCTTGCCTCAAATTTACATTCATCTCATTTCAATTCTTAAGGGCAGGGATTGTAGGTGTGCAGAAGTATCCATTTTCAAGTGAACAATGTAATAGACTTTTGTGTATTTACAATAATGCATAGTCATCATTTCCCAAATGTTTCTCTCATCCTAAAACAAAACTGTGTGCCTGTAAAACAGCCATTCTACATTATACCCGCTCCTGTCCCTTGCCAACCACTACAACACATTTATTCTTATGGGTTTGTTTATTCTAGATAGTCTACACACATATGGAATATGTGTTATGTTGTATCTTTCAATTATTAGTAAAACATTTTCAAGTTTCTTCAATATTGTAGATATAGTATGGTTTCTATGTGTACGACTATGTCTCTACCCATCTCCTTTTTCTTTTTCTTATTTTTGCCTGTTTACACAATGAGGAAATTCTTAATTTTTTATTGTTTAATTAAACAACCCCAACCATATTATTTTATATTATTCACTGATAAAATATATCTACTTGCTTTTATTTATATATCCTTGTCTTGACATGTTTAAGCATCGTTGAGTCTGTATGAAAATCAGTGACTGTTAATAAGAGAGAATTTTCTACCTGCTTTATCAAAACAGAAATATTTGTCTGCTCTATTTGCCCTCTTTTGAGAAAAGTTCCTGACTACCCATGAGATTTTAGGTGACTGAATTAAATAATTAAACACAGAGCATTTTCTTAAGTTTATTTTTAGTGAACTGAAAATAGTCCAGCAACAGTCTCACACAAAATGGTTGATACATGCTGTGTGCATGTGACTTGAGAACCATTTCTCACTACCTGTCCTTTTTGCAGTACTCTATGAATACTATATATTGAACCTAGAGTTTAAGAAAGAACATTTGACAGAGAGTGTGAAATTGCAGTACATTTTTTGGCAAGAATATCAACTATAGACTATTTGATAGATAAAGGAAAACTCAATTTTTTTACATTTTTAATTTATTTTTGTATATGTATATGTATATGTATGTAGGTCAAAGAACAGTTTATGGATATCAGGTTTTTTCTTTTACCCTGTGGGTTCTAGAGATTAAATTCAGATTGTCATAACCTCATCTTTAATTATTGTTTTACACACACACACACACACACACACACACACACACCCTGCTTTGTGCTTATGTTGCTTGTATGCATATATTTTAGGCCTAACCTATTACTTCTGGATAACAAATTAGTTGGCTTATCCTTGGGGCAGAGGAATTCTCCATCTCTCAGAAGTCACTGGTTGTTTATTGTTTTTCCTCTAGGGTTGGGACTGGGTGAGATTTCCCCTAGCTGCATTGGTATGTCAGTTGGTATTCTTGGTCACATCTTGTTTAAACAAAAATATTAGTGAGATTTCATAAGTGCAGTTTCCCTGTCACATACACAAGATATCATCTTTCAGAGGAAGTTTTGGTTCTCTGGTTCTTGATATCTCTGTTCTCTCTTCCATGATGTTCTCTTAAGTGTATGAGTCAAGCTGAAGGAATAGCTTTTGGGGTCCACGGCCTTATACTTCAGGTTCAGGTTGTTTTCTGTCTATCTGTCTGTCTGTCTGTCTATCTATCTATCTATCTATCAACTATCAATCCATCCATTTATCTCAGCACTCTCTCAACCTTTGTCCATCCATCTCCATCTTTCTCCCTATCTACATACATATAGTCATCTTATTTTAAATATTTCCCTCTCTTTGGAAGATTTTAGTATTTCATTGGACTTCTGAAATGCCAAAGAATATGCCTTAAGATTAGCCTTCTATATCATGCTGGTAACTTAATTAGAACTTGCATATTTGAAAGTTATGTCTTCCGGATCACCTAGGGCGAGGAGTAAGCGGACACCCCCACAGTCCCTATTGGACTGCCCACGTGATCTTAGGATCACTGATGAGTGGAACACAACATCTGCTCCAATCCAATTGCTCACAGGACCTGAAACAGCACTAGGGCAGCAGAGAACTGGCCTGACCAGGGGCACAAGCCCCTTCTGGTCTGCACCAGCACCGGGTCACCTAGGGTGCAGGATTCGGTGGGCACGCCCATGGTCCCTAGAGGACTGCCCAAGAGATCTTAGGATCACTGGTGAGTAGAACACAACAGCTGCTCCAATCCAATAGTGACGGGCCTGGGACAGCAGGAACAAGAACACCAGAGCCTTTCCTGACCAGAGGCTCAGGTTCCTTTAAATCAGTTCAGGTTTACCTTGGTTTCAAACAGACCAGACAACTCCAAGGTCTTCAAAGGAGACACCACTTCCAAGCACTGTAACACACCCAGCCCAGGATCTTAGGACAACAGGATCCCAGGATGACAGGAGCTGTGTCACACTAGTATTTGAGTGTCTCAGAGGAGCTTGACTGCCAAGAACTCTGACACACCCAGAATCTCAGGTTCACAGGAGCCCACAATCAAAGAATCACAGAGAAATCTGGACTCTGAGAAGTCCT
>NC_034613.1:72376490-72403808 GCF_900095145.1 Mus pahari | reverse complement strand
CTTGCTTCCCCTGGCTTGCTCAGCCTGCTCTCTTATAGAACCCAAGACTACCAGCCCAGAGATGGTCCCACCCACTAGGGGCCTCTCCCCCTTGATCACTAATTGAGGAAATGCCCCACAGCTGGATCTCATTGGGGCATTTCTCCAACTAAAGCTCCTTTCTCTGTGATAACTCCAGCTGTGTCAAGTTGACACAAAGCTAGCCAGTACAGAGATGGAATTCAAAGTTATGTCTTCCTTTGTAGGAAGTATATTCTTATATTTTTAGTAAATTTTTCCTCTGTATTCTCTGTAACTACTTTATGCAGATATTGAACTTGAGTGATTCCTTGATTTTATTGTCTTTTCATTTCTTATTGTTCATTTCTTAGTCTTTGTTCTATCAGATTTCTTGAAGATTTAACCTCCAATTTCAATTTAACTTTATAACTTGGGATTGACAGTTTTATCTTCCTGGAATATATCCTTGTTCCCCGATTCTTACTTTTTAATAAAATAGTCTTTCTGCTTTATGAATTCAATATATTCTCTTATATTCCTGCAAATGTTAATTATAGAGGCCTAGTTACCCTGTGTCCTCCGTCCTTTCCGCTATGTTTTTATTTTTATTTAAAGCCTTCAAATAACTGATGATCCTTTATTTCCCATTCATATTCAAGATTCCTCAGGCACTAAAATGTAACTATAAATTCTAGTTAGAAGAGGTGAATGTCATCCTGTGTGCAGAGTGCCGACTCGGAAATAAAAATACCAGTAGAGTTTGTGTTCTATGACCCCCTCATTTTCTATGGAGAAAAAAATGATCTATTCCACTGTTTGGAGGCATATACTTTCTCTCAGTCTTCCTGGATGAAAGAAGGACATTAGCGTTTTGATTCATCCTAGTGCATGTTAAATGCCTTCCCACCATTCTCATTTCTAAGGTTTGAATGATCTCATCTAACCATCTCTTCCTAATTTTCTCAGAACTTAGATTTTCTAGTATAATTTTGCTAGTGAGTGAACTTCTGGTCTCCTTGACTGAGTAGGGGCTGCAATCAATTGATTCCACAAAAAGGATTAAAAAGTCTCGGAAAATATTCTGCGCTGCATTTGGATTAATACCTTTAATTTTATCTTTTAGATAATTCCATTTTTTTCTTTTTATAGCATTTGGTGTAACTCACTTGAAAATCTTTCTAGGTTATTAAAACTTGGTTTTGAGTTTTTCAAGCTAAGTTAACTAATTCATTCCCTGAATAGTCCCCATATTTGTCACTTCATAATTCTTACTGTATTGTACACAGTTTTTATCAATGTAGATAATAAAAAACCTCCTTCTTTCAATTTGGTGTTGTATCAAGGCTCACTATCTAAAGAAAATATCTGTATAATCAATCTATTGAAGCAAAAATTAACAAATAATATATGACTTGTAACATTTGGTAGAGGGTAAGATTTGTGGTCATAAAAATTTAGCCAGTAGAGAATTGTAAATAAGACCTGCTTTATATACCCATTAGAATTTTTATGGTCTTGAATTTCCCAGGTGTAATCTATGAACATTTATTTTTGTCACTGTTATTCACTGCAAAATAATTTGGAGTCATTTTTAACTTAAAGTTACACAAAATATAGAAAAAAATCTAGTAATTTTAGAGCTCTAAAAGAATTGAATACTGATAAAATCATATGGTCCATATTAATATTTTAACAGTCTGTTTATGTACCTACTAGCAATTGTATTATGTAAATACTCATTTCCAAAGTGGGATTATGTTATTCCAACTTGCACATTCCTAGATATTTCCCAAGTGAGTGAGCATGCACACAGAAGTTGCTACTTGGTTTATTATTTTGTTTGCCAGAGTTACATTGTTAGGTATCTGAGACATGAGAAGACTTGAGTGAGTTAAACTGAAATTTTTTCTGGGGTGGAGACACCTGAGTTGTAGAGCATTTAATCAGCATCCACAAAGACGTAGATTCAATCCACGGTACCAGGAAAAAAAAAAGATTTAAAAGAATCTGTTAATGAAATATTAACTTCCCTGATTTACACTCTTTTGAATTCTAGATTTCTAAACCTCCTTTTGATATTTACTAAAATATCATAACAATGGTATTTTAAAAGTGTTACTATAAAGGGACCTTCACAAATGAGACACATTACAACTAGTATTTCTAATGCAACATCAAAAGTGAGAGATAAAAGACTCTTTAATGCATTTTGGCTCTGAAATAAGAGATACAGAACCAATTCATCCAACAGCCAGGATTTATTATTACTAGTTATGATAATGATAATAGAAATGAGGCTTCTAACAACAAAGGCTTCATTATACACTAGGCACAGTGGTAAGTACTTTATAGTGTTTTGGTAACATCTTCACAGTCCCAAACTCTCTGCCCATCCTCAGTTTAAAACAGTATCCTGTGGAGGGTGAGAGTCTGAAGAAGACAATGTAACCAGAAAATTGTGCTGAATGCTGTCAGAAACTGAATATTTTAAATAGAAGTATAGAAATTAGATACAAACCAGAATTCGGAGTCTAGAGTCAATCTGCACATATTTTAATATCCTGTAAAGATGTTTTCTTTATATACAAGAGCCCAGTTATTGAGGAAGTAGTCACTTAATTGAAAATAAACCAATTATTCTTTTCCTTCGCTTTTCTTATAAAGTAGCATGTTCAGTTGTGATCCCTTAGTCAATTTTTTCTCCTCTTCTTAGCTGTTAGTAAATTCATGTCCTATTTGTCCATATTAAAAATAATACAACATTCAGCTCCTTTGCTGGAGAAATAAGGAAACTATGATTTCATTAAGAAAGGTGAATAACATTTGAAATGTAAATAAATAAAATAGCCAATAAAAATAACACGAACAAAGAAAGGTGCATTTTCCCCAATACTTTGCAAATATCACCTCCTGTGTGCAAATGGCCTATTAAAATGAGGTGTGGAATACTTTATGGCTTCAAAACAATGGCAAAATATTCATTACTAAACCCTACAGTAAATGGTAAATGGGTTAGGGAATATACCTGAGGTAGTGGGTTTGACTCCTAGTACCATAAATAAAATAAATAAAAAATAAAGTAAAAGTATATGATATATGTAGCAGAGGATGGCCTAGTTGGTCGTTATCAATGTGAGGAGAGACCCTTGATCCTGTGAAGGCTCAATGTCCCAGTGTAAAGAACTGCCAGGGCCAAGAAACAGGAGTGGGTGGGTTGGTGAGAAGGGGGAGGGAGGATGGGACAGGGGATTTTCGGAGGGGAAACTAGGAAAGGGAATAACATTTGAAATGTAAATAAAGAAAATATCTAATAAAAAAAACAACAAAAAAAGAAAGTATATGATAAAAATCTGAGGTTAATCTAAAGTGGTGGAATTTATACATTAGAATATAAGTTTTCTTTTAGGTAACTAATTTAAATATAAAATAACTTGTGTGAAAAAAACTTCATTAGCAGTAATTGCAAAACATTGACATCACTTTTTTTTCATTGTGATGTTCAGACTTTCCCTTACACAGGTAGATAAATGACTTGCCTCACATCCTGGATTTACATGTAATAAATAATAGAACAACTTAAAAAAAAGAATTTAAGATTTCTAAGAACACTTAAAAATATTCCGTTTTATACATTTACAGTGCTCCAGTAACTTTTTGTTGAAAACAAGGTGCATTTACCCAATGTCAGACATAAATTGAATGTCTGCTCCATTTGTTTTTGCTATTTTACCTTTTGTCTTGAAAAATAAAACTAGTTACAGAGAGTCTCTGAGACAGATTTAAATTTCTTTCAAATATAAAAATTGGTCCTAGAGAAGTAATACAAGTGCTGAATTATATTACTGTTATTGAACACAACTGACATTGTGAACTACTGAAATAGCTGCAATAAAAAACCCTACCACTTGAAAGACACTGAGGACAACTCAGCAATTTAATTATAAAGTTAATAAAGTAAGAATAATAATTGTCACAGCAGGCATTAACTCACACTGGTACTACTGCTGAGTTTATTCTTATACCTTAGCTCTGACATCTTCACTCACTCTGGTGCTTTCTTTATGAATGAAATTTGAGTAGACACCTCAGTTTTCCTTTGACGTTGTATTGTACAACAGGGAATCACTAAAATCAAGATAAAATATGTCTATTTTATAAGAAAATACATACAGACATCAATATGAGGTTGCTTAAATCTGAAGCATGTACCATTAAATTTCAGTTATAAATATATAGCTGATTATGTGTCTCTGATTATTTTGTAATTATGAACCCATTATTATAATATACCAAGAATAATCAGTAGCTATCATTTAATTTTATAGATTTGTACGCTTCATAGCATATTTTGGCAAACATATTTATTAACTAGAATAGTTCAGTAATATTTAAATAACTCTAGTTCAAAAATTATAAATACCTCTACATAGACTTTCAAATCAACTTAACTAGCTATTAGCTACAAAAGAAAGATAGTACTTTCTTTTTTTTTTTTTTTCAAAATATTTCCAGATTTTATTAGAATAAAGAAATAAAGAAATAGTTATGGTACAGTCATTATGACCTAAACTAAATAAGATTAGAATGCTAAATGACTCACACAGTCCTTTCTGTAAGAAGTTGGAGATCCGTGGAACAGTGACTGTGAGATTTATTGATTTGTTTTCGAGATGTGCTGATGAGGGCATTTCTTTTTTTTATTATTATTTTCTTTATTTACATTTCAAATGCTATCCCAAAAGTTTCCCATACCCCTCCCCCCACCTCTGTTCCCCTAACCACCCACTCCCACTACTTGGCCCAGGCCTTGCCTTGTGCTAGGTCATATNGAGTTTGGAAGACCAAGGAGCCTCTATTCCCACTGATGGCCNATTAGGNCATCTTCTGCTACANNTGCAGNNAGAAACANAAACCCNGGGGGTACTGGTTAGTTCCTGTTGTTGTTCCACCTACAGGGTTGCAGCCCCCTTCAGGTACTTGGGGACTTTCTCTAGTTCCTCCATTGGGGACCCTGTGTTCCATCCAGTAGCTNGCTGTGAGCATCCATTTCGGTGTTTACCAGGCACTGGCATAGCCTCACAAGAGGCCGCAATATCAGGGTCCCTTCAGCAGTATCTTGCTGGCATGAGCATTAGAATCTAGGTTTGGTGGCTGATGATGGGATGGACTCCCGAATGGGGTACTCTCTGGATAGTCCATCCTTTCATCTTAGCTCTAAATTTTGTCTCTGTACCTATAACCTTTCATGAGAGTTATGTTCCTTATTCTAAGGAGGAATGAAGTATCCACAAATGGTCATCCTTCTTGATTTTCTTCTGTTTTCCATAATGTGTCTTGGATATTCCAAGTTTCTGGGCTAATATCCGCTTATCAGTGAGTACATATCTAGTGACTTCTTTTGTGATTGGGTTACCTCACTAAGGATGATATCCTCCAAATACATCCATTTGCCCAAGAATTTCATAAATTCATTGTTTTTAATGGCTGAGTAGTACTCCATTGTGTAAATGTACCACAGTTTCTGTATCCATTCCTCTATTGAGGGACATCTGGGTTCTTTCCAGCTTCTGGCTATTATAAATAAGGCTGCTATGAACATAGTGGAGCAAGTGTCCTTATTACCAGTTGGAAGATCTTCTGGGTATATGCCCAGAAGAGGTATAGCAGGATCCTCCGGTAGTACTATGTCTAATTTTCTGAGGAACCGCCAGACTGATTTCCAGAGTGGTTGAACAAGCTTGCAATCCCACCAGCAATGGAGGAGTGTTCCTATTTCTCCACAACCTCGCCAGCATCTGCTGTCACCTGAATCTTTAATCTTGGCCATTCTGACTGGTGTGAGATGGAATCTCAGGGTTGTTTCGATTTGCATTTCCCTGATGGCTAAGGATGTTGAACATTTTTTCAGGTGTTTCTCAACCATTCGATATTCCTCAGTTGAGAGTTCTTTATTTAGCTCTGTACCCCATTTTTTAATGGGTTTATTTGAGTTTTTGGAGTCCAGTTTCTTGAGCTCTTTGTATATATTGGATATAAGTCCTCTATCTGATTTAGGATTGGTAAAAATCCTTTCCCAATCTGTTGGTGGCCTTTTTGTCTTGTTGACAGTGTCTTTTGCCTTACAAAAGCTTTGCAGTTTTATGAGGTCCCATTTGTCAATTCTTGATTTTACAGCACAAGCCATTGGTGTTCTGTTGAGGAATTTTTTTCCCTGTGCCCATATCTTTGAGGTTTTTCCCCACTTTCTCCTCTATCAATTTCAGTGTCTCTGGTTTTATGTGGAGGTCTTTGATCCACTTAGACTTGAGCTTTGTACAAGGAGATAAGAATGGATTGATTCTCATTCTTCTACATGATAGCCGCCAGTTGTGCCAGCACCATTTGTTGAAAATGCTGAAAGATAGTACTTTCTTAAAGCTTAGATTTAGAACTTTTCCTTAATTAACATTGTGCTTCAGAGTATTTTTAATATTAACAGGAAATGACATAATACAGATATTTTTCACCCTTCACTTTGTTTCTCCAAATAAGAACCCCTTAACTGTAGCATATTACCAAAGCTAGTAGAATGACATTTGTGGGATACTACTCTATTTAAATTCATACTTCATTTGTATTTCACCAATATTGATGTGGATTCGTTTAAAGAAAGATATATTATAATCTTTTAAAATGTTAACTCTGCAAAACACAAGTGGTATAGGTATTTTAATATGATTCTAAACTATTCTAAACAATGTTCCATACAGAAAAATTATAAGTAACTAGCATAATGAAATATTTTCTGAGTTATGAGCATAGAATTGTTACCTCATCAAATTTTTAAATTGATTTTTTTAAGACACAAAGCACCCTGGATGAACATGACATTTTATCCCGTTAGATGTGTACTTAGAAACAATGTATACAAACTTTAGTTCTATTTCTATGCTTCTAATGCTCATTTCTGACTAGTGTTCTCCTTAACATCAATCAGATCATCTGTCAAGAATATCAGTTTATTTTTTATTGTCTTGCTTTTTAAAGTAGGAACTAGTGAAAACTATAACTATAGTTTAGAAATCCACTAGAATATTCTACTGAAGATAAGTAAATGTGACAAAATCAAAATGCATATTTTCAGAGAAAATTATAGGAATTTTTATACTACATGTAATGTTTATTACTGTTCATCACTGTTCCTGTACTAAGAAACTAGCTGTCAGAGCTACAGAGCTATTCAGCAAACATAAACAAACAAGCACTTGCTTCCTAAATATTTTAAATGGTTGGTTATTATTAATCTTCTTAAAATATACTGTAATCACATTAATCTCAACAGTATAATATCTTTATACTATTACTATAAGTAATTCAGTAGTTCATTGTGATTTTATTTTAATTAATACTAGCTTATTGTCAAGTAGTACTTGCTTTTGATGGCATGCTCTTAATGACTACACCTCTTTCAGCGAGTGCCAGATCATTATTAATTTCTTTTGTATTCATTACAACAACATCAATCAGGGAAAGCTCATTTGCTATTAATGTGAATATAACAGGTAATTCTATTCTAATCTAGTAGTGATTAATGTTCACTTGGTAAGTAATTACAATATCACATTTCAAAGTATTAGCATTGGACAATATTGATTTTGCATGGTCTTTTAAGGAGCCATAACAATTCATTTTGGCTAAAAATTTTTAAAGGCAAAGACAGGATATCAATCTAGAGAGAGACAAAAAGTTCCTACATGCCTTGGAAGAGAAAGATGGTTAAGAAAGTAGCTTACTTCAATATCTATATCACCCACTGGGAGGAGTCTCAGCTGGAATCACCACTATAGACTCCCCAGAAACTCCTTGTTCCAGGACTCCAAATACTTACAGAGAAGTCCCCCCTCATTGATTGCTGTTCACTATCCCAGCCTCTCTCTCAAGTTCTCTCTACACCTGATCCCTATCCTGGTTTCCTACCTCACCCCCTCTACCACACATTACTCTACCTCTATCCACCCCCAAGACTATTTTGCTTTCACTTCTAGGTGAGATTCATAATTGTCCCTTATGTCCTCCTTATTCCTTAGTTTCTTTGGGTCTGTGCATTTTAGTATGGTTATCTTGTACTTTAAGGCTAATATCCACTTAAAAGTGAATACATACCGTACACGTCTTTCTGGGTTTTGGTTACCTCACTCAGGATAATATTTTCTAGTTTCAGCTAATCCATTTGCCTGCAAAATTCCTGATCTTTGTTTTCAATAACTAGGTAGTATGCCATTGTATAGATGTACNACATTTTCTTTATTCATTCTTCAGTTGAGGGACATCTAGGCTGTTTCCAGTTTCTGGCTATTAAGAATAAAGCTGCTATAAACATAATTGTCCTTGTAGTATAGAGGGGAAAATTTTAGAATATGCCCCGGAGTAGCATAGATGGGTCTTGAGGTAGAACTGTTTTCGGGTTTCTTAGAAACAACCAAACTGATTTTTGCAGCAGTTGTACCAGCTGCTGTAGCCAGACAGGACTTCCAGCGGATGGAAGGGGACATCAACGAATCCACATAAATCTTCAACCCAAATTTTGTTCTACCTACAAGATGTGCAGGGATAAAGATAGAACAGAGACAGAGGGTGTTGCCAAACAATAACTGTTCCAACTTGAGACCCATTCCATGTGAGAGAGCCAGCCCTGACACTATTAATGCTACTCTGCTCTGCTTGTAGACAGGAGCCTAACACAGCTATCATCTGAGATTCATTATCCAGCAGCAGACGAAAATAAAAAGATGCAAAGACCCACAGCCAAACATCAGGTGGTGCTCATAGAGTCATGTAGAAGAATGGGGGATAGAATTGAGCAAACTGAAGGGGTCAAGAATTCTACAAGAAGAACTACAGAGCCAACTGACCTGAGAACTTGAAGACTCACAGAAGCAGAACCACCAAAGAAAGAAGGATGGACTATCCAGAGACTACCCTTTCACTTTTAAAAGCAAAATTGAAATTATCTTTGAAAACTTTTGCTGTACTTTCAGGATCCTGGTGAGTATCTCAACTACATGTTTTTCCCATCTTGTATAATAGATTAAGTTTAATGTAAAAAATTCCAAGTTATATTAAAAAGGGGTCTCTCTCTCTATGTTTTTGACAATAAAATGCAAGAATCTGCCAATTGAACCCCAATTACATTTGTATTGAAATGAATGATATTGATAAAAACACAAGTTGATTATATAATAATAGAAGAGCTTTTCCCTATTTTAGGTAATATATAACAGCTCCCCTTAACATCAATAACCAGAGAGATTGTCATATAGATTAACACTTAACATATTATGTTTCATTGGATTAGTGCTGGTCATCGAGTTTTAAAAACCTTGGAAATATTTAATTTACCATAGAACACTATAAGTTGTCTGTGGGCACTAGAGATTTATAGGCTATATGGAGTGGAAAATGCCTGTGAACCTCAGACAACCTTGAAGCATTGGCAAGACAGGTATCATTAATCTTATTTCACAGATGTGGAGATTGATACTGAGAGAAATTAAGTGGCTTACCCCAAATCCCACTCAGAACTTTTATTGGAATCCAGGGCCGCTAACTCTTAGTTTTATGTTCTTTCTAGTACAGTACAGTGTCATCCTGTCTCCATTTACTTGTAACAGCTACTAGAGAACAGCTGTAAGAGAAACTGACTAGGGTTTAAGCGTATCTACCTCACAAAACCTACCAAAACATCAGAGAAGGTAGGCAAGGAAGAGAAGTCAATAATACTGTGGGTTTTGAAACCATTGAGATTCCCATGTTTCTTTCTAACACATGGAGTGCCAAGTCCATAAGGCACAAAATTTACTTAGAAATCCCACTGGATAATGAGGCAAATTTGAGATTTATTGCATGTATTTTAAAAAGTAAGAAACTAAGATGATCTTGTTCTAGAGATGAGGTATAACAGCCCATATCACTGTTGCTGGATGATAGTAATGGGAAGAGAGACAAACAGTATAATATGTGGTTTTGTACAACTTCCTTGCTATTGACTTAGTTTCACTTAAATCAGTAATTACTGACACCATATACCATGCTATAAATTATGATTTAAAATGTTACTAAGAAAAAAGCATTGCCTTAAAGAAGTTCATATTTGGTAAATGCTCTGAAACAAGGTTTTACAATGCACAATCTTTAAGTTATGTGTATCATAGACGGCTTGTTTTTAATTCTGGACAGATAAGCACTGACTGAAGGCACTTTTAAAACCTTAGCCATGAGTCACCTTATTTGCTCATGGTATCTAAAAGATTGAAGAGAACTCAAGACATTTGGGCTTTTATTCTAGAAAGGAATAAGTATGTATGTTGGCCAAAGAGTTGGGATCAGAAGATTCCAAGAAGGTGTATAGTAAATTCATCTTAAACCAAAAGACAGGTAGATATCCTGGTACACATGTTAGCCATGGAAAAGAACAAACCAACAAGAAGATAAACCAAGATAATCAATTTTCATACTGCTTGATACAAAATCGGTGCTGATGCTGGAGTCACAGTGAACTGGTCAACTTTCTCCTTGCACCTTTGTGTACTCCATATTCTACACAATGCCAGAATACTTCCCTTAGGAGATGCTCATCTTTATTCAATCTTTTCTTTCTCCTCATCTTCATATTCATGTTTCCCCAAATTCAGTTTGCTTAATACTGTCTTGGAATTGTTCTCTGATGTTATACAGAAAATAATTTAGTAATATTCATTTTCAGGTGTACTAGGGGAGAGAAAACTAATATGTCAAACTACAATTTTATAACAATTATTAGGACCATGTTTAAAAGGAAAAACAAAGATGATCTGATTTTAAGAAAAACACCCATTAAATGATAGGCTAGAAAATTGTAAAAAAGATCAAATAATGGAAGGCATCTGATATTACCATTCCATCTGTAAAATGGAAATTTTACAAACTCGTTGGCTTAAAATAACTCAGCCTGGTTATTTACAGTTTTGGAAGTCAGAAGTTAAACATGGGTTTCAGAAATTGAATTTAAAGTGTTGGTGGGGCTCTGTTTCTTGTGGCAGTTTCAGTGGGACTTTGGATCTGCCTTCCCGAGCTACTTCAATCTGTCCACATTGTTCAGTTAATATAAACATTATTCATCCTCAAAGAGTAATATAGCATCTTGATATTTTCTTTGTCTCTGCCTCTTATTCCCTTGTTTTTATTTTTATTTCTATGGATCCTGTATATTAAGTTCATAAAGTTCTAATTAGATAATGCAAATTAAACTTTCCATTTCAGAGTTACTCAACTGATATTATCTGAGATCTTAAGCCTCAAATATCATGGAGCATCACACAGTCACAAGTTTCAGATATTGACATCTTTGTGGAAGCCACTATTCTAGCTATTTAAGGGAGAATTAAAATTTATGTTAGCCTCTAAGATGCTAATGGGCTTTTTAGAGGAAAGGGCTTAAAAGCTGTTTAAGTTTCCAGGTCCAACCATTCATGTGGGTCTGTACACACTTGAACTACTGTGCCAGTAAAATATATAAGGCAGGAACAGCAGAACAGTGTCAATATATGCAATCTGGACACATGAGATTTTAGCCACCCATGCTCTACTCATGTAAACACAGCCATAACACATGAACTCCCAATGAAGATCATCAACCCACAGTCCAGCAAGCCATAGTATTCTTATTCTTTTAAAATACTACATTTTGGAGTGGGCTAGCAATATATTGGGGGTTGATATGTTTTACAGAGTAACTGTTGAAAATGTGTGGTGAATTTAAAAATAGTCAACATTGATACTAAAGGATATTTTTCAAGATAAAATAATAAAACAGAAGAAAACTAATAATCTGCTTTTCCAGCATATTGAAAATGATGGGGTAGTTTAATAATAACAAAAAAATACTCTCTGTCAACATTTGTCCATCCATCTCTGTCTTCTTCCCCATGTAACTGTCTACCTACATATATTCATCTTAATGTAAATGTCTCACCTCCTTTGAAATAAAGGGCAAATTTTTCTAATAAAGAGGGATGGCTAGCTAACATGATTTCTTTCCACTATATCCTACACTTTTCTCAAGATTTCTCTTTAGAAAGACTAAGTTTTCTTCAGAAATCATCTGAGTTTGAGAAGCTCTGCCATACACTAGATAATGTTGTGCTTTATTCACTGTAAACTGTTGTTGAATGAGTGATCATAATGTGAACTGAGTCTTTCACAAAGGCGCACTCCTAATTCTGAAACTGAGTAATATGCTCATTTCAGTGAACTAAAAGCTGCATGAACACTAGAAAAGAAAGATTTTATATACAAAATGTTGCTTTATCCATTATTTCAGCAATATTATTGCACTACATAAAGTCATGCTGTGCTGTGTCTTTGTTGAGAGCTGGCCTTGCTAATTTAAAATGGCACATGGCACACTGATTGATTTGGGAGGGTGGTATTTACGAAATCATTTCATCTTTATATTAACTCTTACTTGCCTGTGTCAAAACTTTCCATAAAATGGTAACAGATTCAAATTAATTAATGATAGGTTATACAGAGTTAATATAAAAAGAAATAGAAGAATCTAATTTTAAAACCCTCACACCCACTTAGTATGTCATTCTACAGCTTAATGAATAATGACTTAATAAAATATAGGTCAAAGTTAAAGTTCTAAAGGCAAGGCCAACACTCCTGACAAGACATTCTAGTAGATAGAAAACAAAGGTGCATAGCTTTTTTTTTAATTGGTAAATTCTGAACTTTAATTATAATAATTCTTTCTAATGAACTGCATCTAGCTAGGTACAATAAGTTTTTATAAAATAAATTTCATGTTCATTGTCGCAGAAAAGTTTTAATTTAGCAACATGGCTGCTCTGGCAAGGGATCACATTCAAAGATCTGATCTGGCCAGAAAGCAGACATGCTCTGGATTACAGTATGATATTCTTAGTACACTCCTTTAACCACCAACAATGTAGGGTAAGGTTACTTTATAGAAGGAAACAGCCATGTTTGAAAGTGACATCTAAGTGAGAGACAGACAAAGTGATGAATCAGAGAAAGATTTTGCAGAATGAGTCAGAGATGGGAAATGTCCAAATCACATGAGATCAGAACATGAAAGAGAGGCTACTCAAGAGGAGAGAGAGAGAGAGAGAGAGAGAGAGAGAGAGAGAGAGAGAGAGAGAGAGAGAGAAGTGGTGGGTGTATGTATAGTCGTTTAGCTTTACCAAGATAGTTTTACAGAGATAGGTTACAAAGAGAAGAAGGTAGACACAGGTTAATACAGAATAAGCCAGAGCATAAGAAGGAAACAGAAGATTAGAATATATTGCCAAAATTAGTATATAAGGCCAAGTAAATAATTCAGTCAGAAGCTGAGAGAAGCCAGATTGAATCAGTCAGCTTAGAAGACTAGAGTGGATGGAGGCTAGAAGCTTCCAAACTGAGGCCTAGGTATAGGTAGAAGAGAGAAGCAAATGCTCTCAGTTCAGCTCAAGCCATGTACTTGCACAGCTTGGGTACAGCTCTCATCTCATCACTTCAACTGGGGAAACTACTGATACTGAAACACTGGTATTTGGCTACTTTAGTGGCCTGAATTACTAAGATACCTTATTTTGTTTTAATAAGCACAAATTTATTTTCATACCTACATTACTATATTAACTGCTCATAATTACTATTTTAAGAAGTACCTTCTTATTTGAGGATGAAATTGTTATAATATTAAATAGTAAACTCAAGTAGATTGGTGTATAAATGCTATAAAAATAAGTACAATTTTTGTGGCTGTCTTAGTTAAGGGTTCTACTGAAGTTACAAAACATTATGACCAAAAGCAACATGGGGAGGAAAGAGTTTACTTCAGTTTCCAGTTCCACATCATAGTCAGGCCATGAATACAAATAGAGCATGAACCTACAGGCAGGAGCTGATGCAGAGGCCATGAAGGAGTGCTGATTACTGGATTGCTTATCATGACTTGATCAGCCTGCCCAAGGATAGCACCGTCCACAGTGTGGTGTCTCCCATATCAATCACTGGTGAAAAAAATCAAGTGCAAGTGTGGAGACATAAGGTAGTGGATAAGTGGCTTTGGATTTTATGCTACATGTATCATTCACATACAACAGAACACATAGGTTCATGGAAAGATTATGTCAGAAACAAAACTGGATGCTTCTCCAAGGAAGTGGCAGTTTTAATGTTTATCCATGAATTTAAGCAAGGATACAAAGGTATCAATTAGTATTGATATCAGATAATAACTTTCACTAGGGACCTGTCAGTTAGGTCCAGCAAACACAGCCTCATGCTATCTCCAGTTTGCTAGATTTAACAGTTGCAGGACTTTCAAACAATGGTAGTAATGACTATTTATTGATGGTTTTCTTCAAAATGAAGCCAATATGTAGTAAACTCACTCAATTGTTTCAGTTACCTTAAGAAAACAGAAAAAAACATGAGGAAGTGGGATCATGAATACATAAAGAAATTTGATAAAACTGTGAAATTTTAATTATGTGGGCTTAATTCCACAGCAATAACAGCCTGTAATGGGTCATTGTCATAGAGAAAACGTCTATTTTAACAGAGTTAGGAGGTAAAATTAATCTTTTGAGTCAATTGCGTGTGAAAAGATAGAATCCTAGTACAAATCAAAGGATTCTGGCTTAAATAATGAGATATTTGTGCAGTCATTTTTTGAAATGGGAAATAGAGATTTTAACTACATTAGAGACTTTCATTTTTTGCCATATTGTGTTCAAAATATGTGTGGCATTCAGTAAGATACTACTGAAGTGCTGTGGCAAAGGCTCAGTCAATTTGGAAGAATTTAGCCAGAGTGTCTTTCTTGAACATATCTGTATTAATCATGTGGCCTAAATAAAGAAGGTTGTAGAGAAATAATGAAAATGATCATTGACTACTAAAGTGAAGACAGTCTCTGATGTTGAGAGTCACTGGCTGCTATGTACTAATTATAACTTTGGATACTGTGTATTATGAAATCATAATAGAGCCATGAGAACGAAAAAAAGGACTGAAGTTTGGACCTAGAAAACACACACACACACACACACACACACACACACACACACACACACACACACGTATATATGTCTGTCTATCTATCTATCTATCTATCTATCTATCTATCTATCTATCTATCTATCTATCTATCCAGACAGATAGACAGACAAAGGAGGCATAAGATAAGTTATTTGAGAAACAGACTTAAACCTAGTATGCAGATATATTTAATGAAAATATGGGCAATAGGACACTGGAGAATCAAATGAGAGTTATACAAATGAACTGAGTCAGGCAGTTTAGAAAGGAATTGTTATTTATTTTCTTAGTGGAAGCAGTTTCTCTGACATGGTCTGGATTAGTAGCTTTCTGATATGGACTAAAACATGAATATCATATCAAAGGGGAATTATCCAGCTACTACTTCACAAAGAGTAATCTCAATAAAAGGTAAAGAAATAATTCTGGAAGGACGTATGATTGGAGAAAACCTGAGGCTGAAGATGATTGCTAAAAGATGGCTGGCTGAGACTAAGTATTCTAGGAGATTTCTTGCTGAACAAAGCTATGGTGACCTCAAATTGAGAACATGGTACCAACTTTTATTCTTACATCATCCACATCTTACACTCATACAGGAGACAAATGGACTTTCAAAATATAAACACAAATTATAAACTTATTGGCTATTTTTCCTGACAGAAAGTAAGCTACAGAAGATGCCCCTTGTCAGACAGGTCCAAGTGCAGGAAAATGAAGATACTTCAACAGAAATATTATGCATGAGTAATCACACAGGTCCTCTTTGGTACAGAACCCAAGAACCCTGAAAAATTCCTTGTCTGCAGTTTGAGGCAATAGTATTCTTACAAGACCTCTATGAATCACCATTTCTTCATTGAAGAACTTGCCTGGCTATAACAGGTAATGAGTCCCTATTTATTCCTGGTAAAATGTGTTGCAAATCAAAATATTTGACTTATAAACTGGTGGTGAAAGAAGAATAAAACTACTTACCAACTAGAACGTACCCGATAATTCCATAACTGATAAAATTTAGCAAATACACGGTTGAGTTAAATTTACCTTTTACTTTATATAACAGTTGAAGTCTACATTTATGTCTATACTTCACAAAACCAAATATGTAATTTGAGTGTATTTTCTTATATAACCATATTTAAAATCATGGTTAAAATGAATAAGGTAAAACTTTTTATTGGTTATTTTATTTATTTCTATTTCACATGTTATCCTCCTTCCAAGTTTCCCCTCTGCAAACTGCCTATCCATCTCTCCTCCCAACTGCTGCTGGGAGTGTGCTTTTCCTCACCACCCTAGCATCCTCCTACACTGGGGCAACAAGCCTCCATAGGACCAAGGGCCTCCCTTCCCATTGATGTCAGATAAGGCCATCCTCTGCTACATATGCAACTAATTAGCATTACTATAAAGCATGTTGAATGAGTGCTATACATGTTTTAATATAATAAAATAAGCTGTCATAACCTTTGAATATATAAATGCTGTTTACAGTGATTTATAATATGATAAGTAAACACACTACATAATGAAATTTTTATTGTGCAAAACTGGCTAATTAAAAAATATTCTGAACCTTTTTTATAACACTTGCTACTGAACCTAGGACCATATCCTTGTTAGGCAAGTGCCTTACCACCAAGTTATCCCATTTATAAAGCCTTGCAGATGACTGTGTTCTTTAACAATGTACTAATGGTAGAGATTTGCTATTTAAATATTTGCCATATTATTAAAATCTCACTTATAACCTTGTTCTATACATTATGTATACACTTATGTGTTGATTTTATGTGGGAAAAAATTGATCTAGTTGAGGGGCTTCAAACAACTTGTACTTCTTCAATTTTCAGCAATTGTTTTAGTTGATAATAAATACATTGTAACCATCTCTTTCTGAGTTGGAAAAAATAAGAGAGATAAATGAATATCTTTTCCACTTTTGGTGCCATTTATCAAGTACTACTAAACAGCAATTTCTCAGTTCCTCTGTAGACTGTTTCTATTAAAAATATACAAAAGAGAGCATAACCATAGAGGTAGTATTGAATAGTGCTTTCAAATCATTAGCAGTATATTAATTCCAAAATTTCAGAGGTACTTCCATATAATTATTCATCTGAATAAAATAATTGAACAGAATTTTTTTTAACACTTTTTAGTATAACTCTGAGCCAATCATTAGGGGGATATAAGAAGACAATCCCAAAACTTGTGTTCAGCTTGCATTTAAGTTATACATAAGAAAAAAAGTTCACTTTCAAAGGACCTGTGCCATATATTTCTTTTAGAGATAGAAATTCATGTACTTTATAATGGCAATAATATTGCCTTTGTGTTAACCATGAAATAATTTACATTTCATTCCACAAGTGAGCAAACAGAAGCTGGTAGCAGAGGCATTCCTTTCTTTTATCTATTATAATATTTTTCCATAATTTAATGAGAAACATTTCAAAAGCAACATTTTTATTCTTTCATGTTAAATTAATTTACAATGCTACAAGCTATAATAAAAAGAGAGAAACCACCAGCAGAAGGCAAACATTAATGAAGACAGATATTCTCCAAGTTACAACTGAACACAAAAGCTCAAATCACAAGATTATTTTCTTTCTTATGTTTCTGGTTTAGTTCAATTTGTTCAGATTGTTCTCAATTATTCTGTTCTTATAACTAATATAATGCAATGCTGATGGAGTGGCAAATATGTATTACTGAATGAAAATATACATAGTTAAAATCCTCATGAAACAACAAAATATATGACATATTTTAGTAAGTTATTCTGTGTCTTACACAAAAAGTCTATAGAGTAATTTAACTTTTATTATTAAAATGAAAAATTCTGCTTAGCATATCATGGACATTCATATTTGATAGAGGCTACTAAAATTTATCTTAAGAAAATTTGATTCAGATGAACAATTAAAAACATCTAGGGTTTTATCTTTGTCTGACCTTCAGTTTCTTCATCATCATAGATAGAACATAACAGAATAAAAAATACAGGTATGTTTCCCAGACATAGTTATGGGAACACCTCTAAAAATTCTGAGGTCACTAAAAAGCCAGCTCCAAATTGGTAAATGCTATATTATGTATAGTAAAGTGTAGTCCATATATAATGCTATATGTAGTATCAAATATTTGTCATACAAACACTACATGTCAGCACAATTCCTTATGTGTTTCAAATTTGAAATATTGCTATTTTGCTGAGAAACAAGCACATTCTCTTTCATACAGCATATTTTCTTACATAAAACACCCTACAGACCTACTCATCAAAGTACGCCCAAAAGCCTGGCAATTTTATTTCAATATTTTCAGGAACATAGGATCAGACTGTCTAGATGTGGGACCATCCATAAGACCTTAAGATAGTTCGTATGAGCTAAGCAGTGTCATGGAACTGAGAGACAAACATGCATGCTGTTCTTAATCTCAATACTGTTCCTTGGAGAAAATAGCTGTTAAAAGGCAATAAAAGGAACATCCAGCAGTCAGGGGTATAGATTAGCATTAGGACACTCGCTTTGCATGTTGGAGAATCTAGATATGAGCCATAGTACACAGTGCAGAGTGGAATTGTTTTCCTAAGCAGTACCCATAGATTATCCATTCAAGAAATTTCTGTGAAAGAAATAATCAAGTGTTGTGAAAAAATACTGTGCCTGGTATGGAGAAGTAGCAGAGGTTCAGAAGGACATGTTTAATGTTGCATTTAATTAGAGAGTTGTATTAATAACATAGGTTGAATTTTAGTTAATTTCTAAATCAAAAAATGCCAAACATGAGTATTGTTTGCACTGAGCTCATCAACTGGAGAACCAAGCATATGCCATAGAGGACTTTGCACTATGTTAAAAAGACAAGTCTATGTTTGTGGCTGTGTCTGTGTCTCTCTCTCCCTTCCTCCCTCTCCCTTTTTCTCTCCCTCTCTCCCTCTCTCCCTCTCCCCATTCCCATCCCCATCCTCCACCCCTTCCCCTTCTCCCTCTCCCCTTTTCCCTCTCCCCCTCTCTCTCCAGGATCTCTATGTATAGCTCTAACTCTCCTGATAAGCCAGGTCATCTCCAACTCCTGAATGCTGGGTATGTCCCACCATTCTTGGCTGAGATTTTCTGGTTGTCCGACTTCTGGTTTTTCTAATTCAACTGTGCAGAATGAAGAGTGAGAGAAAGAGACCAGTGTTGTCTCAATTTAATGCAGAATATTTTATTGGAAAGGAATTGGAGATGGGCTTTGAAGGAGAACAGAATATATGAAGGTGAGGATGAGGTAAATAAACACTATATTTTAAGAACATTCTTCCAAGTAGCACTAACAATACCCCCATAGGATTATTTTATTTCTGATAAGTGATACTGTAATGGAAGTTGATTTGTGAATATATATCAGAAGGATGTGAACCTAATCCAAGATATGGTACACTATCTTTTTGAGTTTCTTTTACCCTAGTATGTTGAAAAACTTGTTCATTTTTTAACATTCCTGCTAGTGACCAAAAGAGATTCTAATAAAAGAAAAAATAGAATTGTCTAAAAAGAAACAGGTTGGTATTTACATACTGACATGGAATTAAGCATAGAAAATTAGTTGTATTATAATATAATTAAAATGGAGGTAGAGACACTAAGCTGCTCAAATGTGTATATGTGCCCCTTTAGGTTAAACATCTATGGAGAAACTACTCAGTAGATTTCAATTGTTTCCTTTGAATAGCACAAAGCCTTGCTTAATAGAAATCACACACCCACTTAGCTGAACAGGAAACAATGCTAATGGAATGATTAATGATTTTAATTAACAACAACAGAATAAAACATAGTAATAAAGTGGAATAAGGAAAAAGCCATGTGCTGTGGTCATTGCATGACATTGGTATTAAGCAAAAATGCTTCATAAAAACTAAGAGTCTTATGAAGATGATCAAGAGTAGTAGTTTACATAGTGAGAAATATAGCTAAGAAGTATCTACCAATGGCTGAAATAGAAGAAAATTTTTACTACCAAGAGACATATAAATCATAGTTAATAGAAGTTAACTCTCGATAAAGCCTTTTTTGTAATGACATAAAGTTTAGTGTGAAGAGATGTTAAAACCAAATATCATTCAAAGAAAAAACATATCTGATTTATTGCTCCAGTTCATGTCAGCTTTCAATGTGTTAACAAAGTACAAAATTAAAGTGCTCTTTGAAAGAAGAAATTTACTGGATATATGCAAAGGTTTCCTTGAGTTATAAAATCCTGAACACTAAATATACTCCAGAGGTGATTAAGAAGTGTTAGTGGTAAACATAGATTCTAGGAATGGTGCAATTATCATTTTCTCCTTCTTTTAATCATTAAAAGTTCCATTTAAGGTTTTAAATTTGCCAGACTAATCCAAATTTACTGGTGAGAGGCACTCTTGAATTCCCTTTAATCTATTTAGTTGCTGAAAATGTTTAATACTTTCTAATCAAGAGACCTAGAGTCTCAAAGGCATAGTTCTTCCCAAATTGGTTTAACTTCAGGTTATTCAATTGGAGATCTGAAGAATTACAAGTTCCTTCTCTTTCCTTAGAATCATGTCATCTGGCTTTGTGTTACATATGAGATAGTCAATAAATACCTTGAAAGACTGGTTATTTCTAGAGAAGGCAATAAAAGGAATTATTTAGGAAGAAGGTATTTTAATTTATAAGGGACCTGTATTTCTTCCTAATGATAAGAAAGGTAGACCTAAAAAGAAAACAGCAAAGTCTCTAGTTTTAGGCTCCTGGCTCCACTGATTTCCAGGGTTCTTCTCTGCTTTCAAGGCTCTTTCATTTTCCTGGAACTTCTCTCAAAAATTGTGTAATATACCTTATAGCAACCTGATATTCACAAATATCATCTGCATAGAAATGACAGCCAAACTTATATTTAGCCAGGCTCTTGATTTACATATTCTCCCCTAATACAGTATTTTAGTGACCCCAAGAGACACAGATGCCAGATTTCTCTAGGAGAACTTCTCTGGGATTTCAATGATTTCTGGCAAGAAACTGTTGATCTATGAGTTGGGTTATTCAATGGTGGTTAATGAAGGTCTAATCAGAGGAAAGTCTAGAACATACAATTCCACATTCTTGGATGTCAGTGGAGTACGTGAGTTTTTTGTTTAAGTATGTTTCTGGGTTTTCTCTTATCTAGGCAATGTTGTGTTTACAACTTCCAATACACTAAATGGCATGCTCATCTTTGCCTATGTGTGGAGATGTTGAAGCTAATAAAAGCCTGTCTAATGAAAGACACTACAGCATGTAAACATGTTAGCCTAATTTCAATGTGATATCTATTACTTGTAATGAAATATCATCACAGATGGGCAGTAAATAAGATCTTGGAATAGTTCAAGGATTCCTGGTATCAGTTATTATATCATACCATGATAATATAGGTGTGAGTGTTCATATAAACTAAAAATATTTCAAACTGTATTTGTACAGGTATCCTGGCAGCAAACAATTGACACACCTTTTCCTGAGTATAGGATGGAGATGTCTATATTATGTTAGCTGAGCATTAATTATGCTACACAGTTTCAATGTATGTACAGTATACTACAGTGGCTCGTAAGTAATCATATTGGGTTCTTAAGTTTAACAACTTTTTATATAACTGACTATCCATAGACAGGTCTCAATATTCCAATACAGTGTCTATTCAAGATCACTGTAAATATTCCCAATTTGGAAATAATTAAAAAGAGACTTACAATCTCCAAAACACAAGAAAATCAAGAAGAAGGAAGACCAACACATGGATACTTCATTCCTCCCTAAAATAGGGAATAAAATACCCATGAAAGAAGTGGCAGAGACAAAGTTTGGAGCTAAGACGAAAGGATGGACCATCCAGAGACTGCCCCATCCAATGATCCATCCCATAATCTGCCACCAAACGCAGACACTATTGCATATGCCAGCAAGATCTTGCTGAATGGACAGATATAGCTATCTCTGTGAGGCTATACCAATGCCTGGCAAATAAAGAAGTGGATGCCCACAGTCATCTATAGGATAGAACACAGAGACCCCAATGGAGGAGCTAGAGAAAGTACCCAAGGAACTGAAGGGGTCTGCAACCCTATAGGTGGAACAACAATATGGACTAATCAGTACCCCCAGAGCTTGTGTCTCTAGCTGCATATATAGCAGAAGATGGCCTAGTTAGCCATCATTGGAAAGAGAGGCCCCTTGGTCTTGCAAACTTTATATGTCCCATATAGTGGAAGGTCAGGGCCAAGAAGTGGGAGTGAGTGGGCAGGGGAACAGGGTGGGGGGAGGGTATAGGGCACATTTGGGATAGCATTTGAAATGTAAATGAAGAAAATATCTAATAAAATAAGTTAATAAAAAAGAGACTAGTCCTGTAAATGATCAGAATTCACAATCTTTTTCTGAGTTACAGAAATAAAGATAGCCTTGCTCTGAGTCTTATACTTTTATGGAAAAAAATATCAAGGCACAGAGTGAGTAATGCACAAAATGAATAAATGTCATCATAGCACAAATACTTAAGTTGTATTTAAATACATTGGGCAAATTTTGCTATTTAAATACTTCAGAAGTGACACCTGAGCTAAAATATATTCTAGGAACTAATCAATCTGCCATATTAACTTTCTTACTATTGAGGTGGGCAATGCCTCACGAAAAACATTAAAACAATATTCTATGATACTATTTGATGGGATGATTTTCTTACAAAGTTCTGCAAACAATTTGTCAATGGACATACAACAGGACACAGTTTAATACTCCAGGATCACATATAGAGACATATGCAGCACTGCTGTGTAGAACTAACTTAGGTCAGTTTAAGCTTTTCATCTTTAGTGCTTTCTAGTTTCAATTCATAGTAGACTCTTTTTACAACGTCCTGCCAAGCAGTTAATAGTTCTTCATTGAGAAGGACTTCATTCCTTGACCTTCATACTCATGACCCATAATTTAATGTGCTTCCACAATCTGTGTCATTTCTAGATAAAACCCTTGGTGTGAAATACTGGAAAATGTGTTGTTTTCTTGTTTGTGTTTTCTTGATGGTTGTTCTATAGCTTTCTTCTGAGGTAGTTTTGAAGCCTTTTATACTTGTTCCACTTGAATTAATTTTCATTAAACACTTGTGCCACTCAAAAACAATGAGCATGTTAGAATTTTCTCAACTATATGACATATAAAGGTTGTAAAAATTACTACTATAAGGTTCTTATTCTTTGTGGGTTATTTGCAAATTTAGGTCAAAAGTCAGCATCATTAGTCACATGGAGTGTTTCATGGAAGGGTTGCTAAGCAGATAAGTTTAGAATACTTAATTGAAAATTCACACAAAATCATTTGCATTCTTAAATTGAATAAAATGGATTGTCTTATTACCTACATTATTAGATGTTACATATTTCACATGCTGAAACTATAAGGAGAAAAGCATTCATTTAATTTGATGGATGCTTCTAGGCTACAATATAACTTAAGGGTTTAGGGTAGACAATGAAATCATAATCATAGGGATCTTCACAATAGCTACATAATAGCTACTCATTAGTTAGCATTCTATTCTAAATAATTCACTAAAATTATCTCCAATACAGTAGAGAGTAGGTTAAATTTCTGACCTTGATTATTTTACTTCCCTAATAATACTACACATTTACATGCCTGACTTGGCTTGATACAGGTGGAAAGTGTTCCTCTACCCTTGGATTTGAGTTTGACAAGTATTGTCTGTAATATATAAACAAATAAGACAAAAGCAGAGCTTGAATGTGTTTCTTTGTTTGTCAAAAAACGGCCTGCTGTGATATGCTAATGACCTAAATCAATGTTTTTTGGAATAGTTTCAAAATGCTAAGTTCAAGTTTAAAACAAAATTGGATCCTCAGATAGATCTTACTCAGAAACAGAAGGAGCCCTCCGTATAGAAAAAAAGAAGAAAGTGATGAGGAAGCTCACAGCATTTCTGTTACTTCTGTCTTTGTAGGGTGGTAGTGAAATGGGTGCTCTCTTGCTTTCCATCATGTCTAAAGAGTCCTTCTTATGCTTATTGCTACATAGTTAAAGTTTTTCTTTCGTTCCTACAAACTGAGAGCTATTTTGAGAAGTGAAAAAATAAAATTGCTGGCAGAATTCCAAGTTCATGTCTTAGTCAAATGCTTCCTTTGTGTCTTAGGTAGTCTGAATACAAATGACAGCTTTCCTAAGCTTAAAAATATGGAGTAAGTATGGGAGACTGAGTAAGGAAGCAATGAAGGGATTCCTTAATATCAAACTAATTGAAAGGTAGCAATTGTTTCTCTTGCATTGGAGGTTGATAAAGTTGGTCTATTTTAAGGTGTACTTTTATTATTTTATTTTTCTTATCTAATAACTAGATTCAATGATTCCAGCATTTTGTTTTCAGCCCTTAGAGTCTATAATCCGTAGGTACTGCTGATCCAAGATTCAAGAGAAGAACACATCTAATTATATATTTTTAAAAGACCCCTTTTACCAATAGGTAATTAATTATGCATATTTTAAATAACCCTTTGACAAAACTTCTGCTGGGCAAAATTTTCCTTGAAGTATCCAATAAATGTATGAATTTTAGGTATTACTTGGAGAATAGAACATGGTTGAACTGGCTTCATTCATCTTTCTAGATTTAAAGGCTTGAATAATTCATTACTCAGAGCTCTTAATAGTTATAAATAATGCAATTTAAAAGATCATATCAGGGAGAAAAAACGAGTTTAAAGATCAAGGCTTCCTAGGCATTGTGAAATATGATCCTGTAGATACAGGTGCTACTAATACATAGCCATTAATAAAAGTTGCATTTTAGTGGGTTTCCAGCATGTTGTTCTTAAGGATATCATTTATGTGAGAATAAGACTATTGTTTACAATTGCCTTAGTAAATTGGGACATTGAAGTTAAGGTTATTAAGTGGAAAGATCAATAATAATACTAGGCTTGGAGAATATTCAAAAATTTTTGTTGAGAAATGAGAAGTTCAAATGTAGGAAACCCCTAAACAAAGAAATAGTTGGGCTGGCCCTCTTAGCCAAGGGCCCAAGTTGTCAAGGTATAGGCATGGGCATTTTTTAAGTCAGCTCAGCAGCTTATAGATATGGAAAAGGGTTGCCTGACTGTATTTTCATTCTCTAGCCATAGCCTGTTAGTCTCACACTCTTAGTAAATATTGGACTCTGGAAGAGATACCAAGATTTTCAAAAATTGTATTATTTACCACTAATTTCATATTTTAAGCAAGATCAAATTATTGTATGAATTTGAAAATATTAGTAGATGAAATTTTGTAAGATTAAAATGTGCTCACTTGTTAAACTTTTAATAAATGCCATTTTCCAAATAAGTTTTCTGCTAATTGAATCCATTTAAACAATGTGAAGTGAATGTATCACTTGGTATCCTAGAAAAAGTAATGGGAACGGTAGCACAGATATAGGTAATTTAGGTATCCTAGTACTAAGATACACACAGATTGATATATTTAGGTTCTTTATAAAGCTAAAAACAGTAGTGAAAAGAGATTAAATATTCTACCAAGTTATATGTAAAAGTAAAGTCTTAGTGTTGAGTGTGACTTTATAAACAAGAAACGAGCAAAGTTGTAAGACATATGCATTTTAAAAAGCAAGACATCCACATTAATTTATGTTAATGGACTTGGAAATTACAGTATTTATGGAATATCAATAATTTTTAATATTGATAGACTACTTTGCCAGTTGGTGTTCTGTAAAACAAGAAAAAATATATAATACAAAACAATTACTGATTAACTAGTTACCTAAAAGGACTTCTCTTATGGATATAAAAATCATACCATAATTCAAAAATACACACAAAATAAATAGATAAATAATGTGATGGAAACTGTTCTTTTCTTAGGGAAAATGCTTTTTCCCCCTTAAAATTAGAGTCTCGGGTCTGTATTTCTCCTTTTTCATGTGGAAAAAATATTTTGAAAATTCCATTAAACCAGTTTCTGGAAGAGAGCATTCATAAGTGAATTCTGATCAACAGATTGCATATATCTCCCAATCAGCTGTGCAGATTGAGCATTTTCAGGGCTCCAGTCACTTTATCAAGATGATTCAGTCCCCTTGCCACTTTTATTATTTATATATTTACAGTATTGACAGTTTTCATTTTCTTCCCAGCCTCTACTTCTCTTCTGTAGTAAAACTTGTGATATGGGAGAGGGGAGACTCGGTCTTTTCATGTGAACCATTTCCTTTACGACATTACTTAACTAATCCAGATAACCAAAATGGATAAGGTAGTATAACATGCAAATTCACACGATCCTTCCTTTGTTCTTTACTTTTTAGACTATATAATAGATCACAAAGAATATTGATATGAAATATAAAGCTGTAGCTTTGACTACAGCAGTTAAAAAAAAATAAGGTCTGAGTTTTTTCAAAAATCCTTATTGTTATTTTCCCTTTCCCTTTCCCTCAGTATTGTATTCTCTCCCCATTCCCAGTTAGAGTGTTCTCAAGACATTCTTGTTAAGCTTAGTTACAAAATACTTTTAATGGAATTGTGAAAAAACTTACAAAATCTCTAGTATAAAGAATGAGAAACTTTCCTTCAAGTTGTTGGCCAGTTGGTTTCCAAGAGATGTCACAAACATGGTCCTAGGTTGCCTCCCAGTACTTGAAAGTAAGTCACTATTGCTGAAAACAACATATGCTTCAGACAGAGGACTTGGAAAGCTTAAGCTGGAAATGACCTGGAAGCCTCTTGCTAGTATCTACAAGTACTATTCAAATTGCCAAAGGAGAAAAACACTTCATTGTCTCACTTAGAAGTAAAACCTACAAACTATAATAGAACATCATGGCAAGATATTTGCAAGCTGTAGTAGTAGTCACTATTATGTTGGGGGTAACGAACAGCCATAATAATAGGACTAAAGATACACTCAATAGGAAGAAATTTATGCCAGTTACTTTAAATCTAGCAACTTCCTGTGGCTGATGAGTCCATGGAATCTAGAGGAGATCCTACCACTACCGTTTTCCTAATATATAATTTCTAACTATGTTCTATGTACTTTTATCCACAGAAATGTGCCACTCAGTCTTTATAACATTAGAGAGAGAGAGAGAGAGAGAGAGAGAGAGAGAGAGAGAGAGAGAGAGAGAGAGAAGAGACACAGAGAGACAGAGAGACAGAGAGAGACAGAGACA
>NC_034613.1:72369706-72375715 GCF_900095145.1 Mus pahari | reverse complement strand
TTCTCTCTCTCTCTCTCTCTCTCTCTCTCTCTCTCTCTCTCTCTCTCTCTCTCCTCTCTCTCTTTGTGTATGTGTGTGTTTGTGTTCATGTGTGTGTAAGTGTCTGTGTAGCATATAACAAAAATACAGACAGTCAGCAATGTTTAAGGACATAGGAGCAGGGATCAGGGAGTTGGAATGGGAGAGAGAGCACTAGTAATGATGTAAATGCAGCACTCACTTATAAAATTCTCAAGAAAACCAAAAAATTAAACTAGGAAAAGAAAATGTCAATGCTGCAGTTGGTACCAATATTGGAGAAAGCTTCTTTATTAAAATTAATAAAATGTGCAGATGATCAATCTTTTGTCCTTTTGTTAAATCATACTTAAGATATTCTAAAATGCTTTTTACCTTCTTTTGAAATTAGTAAAAATTATATTTGGACTTAATTCACCTGGTAACGGTTTATGTCATTAATTATCCTTAAGGCTATATTAACAAGAACCATTATAAATGTGTCTGAATTAATGAGATAATATCTTTTGGAACCAAATTTCATTTGACCAATGTGAAAGAGCAAATCAATGCTATTCTCTTCTGTCATTTTCATAAATTCAGAGAAGAAATACCCCTTTCAAAACTGAAGATATCTGACATTAGATCAAGTCAAAATATGTATAAAAATGTTCTTTTCAAGGCAAATCTACTTTACTACTTGTTTGTCTTCAGCCAATATGTATTTTTACATAGATAGTGTGACATATATTCAGAAACCAAAGAGGAGAAAATACCGACAAATCCAATATTCTAAAGGCAATAATAATAATAATCACAGCATTTTTCTGCACTATATTATTTTGTAACTATTTAAGTATTTGGATCTATGCATTTAATTTTATTTTGTCAAAATAGTTACAACTAATGCATGCCAATTCAAATATTATTTGTAATATTATATTACAGAATGAAAATGAATCTCTATGAAGACAAGTTACAAGGGCAATTAATGAGGTTTCATAGAATCATGAAGGTTAAGTCATGTGTCAGTATGCACTAATTTTATATTGCTCACAAAAGAACAAGTACCAATCAGATGTTCCTGGCAATGCATGAAGCATTAAAATGAAACACATTCTCATGCAGTGCTGTGATATAAGGAGCGAAGAGCTGAGATTGTTTTCCCTAACACCTAGTCCAGAAATGTGTGCAAACCTATGTATCAATTCCAGTTTGGCAGTAAGTAATGTGCTACAATGATTTAACAGAGATTAACGTGCATTCAAAAATACAAACACAAAATAGGGAAAAATACCCATGAAAGAAGTTGCAGAGACAAAGTTTGGAGCTAAGATGAAAGGATGGACAACCCAGAGATTGCCCCACCAGGGGGTCCATCCGATATTCAGCCACCAAACGCAGACACTATTGCATATGCCAGCAAGAACTTGCTGAAAGGACACTGACATAGATATCTCTTGTGAGGCTATGCCAGTACCTGGCAAATATAGAAGTGGATGCTCACAGTCATCTATAGGATAGAACACAGAGACCCCAATGGAGGAGCTAGAGAAATTACCCAAGGAACTGAAGGGGTCTGCAACCCTATNGGTGGAACAACAATATGAACTAANCAGTANCCCCAGAGCTCGTGTCTCTAGCTGCATATGTAGCAGAAGATGGCNTAGTNNGCCATCATTGGGAAGAGAGGCCCCTTGGTCTTGCAAACTTTATATGCCCCATACAGGGGAACGCCAGGGCCAAGAAGTGGGAGTGAATGGGCAGGGGAGCAGGGTTGGGGGAGGGTATAGGGCACATTCAGGATAGCATTTGAAATGTAAATTAAGAAAATATCTAATAAAATAATTAAAAAAGAATCACATTAAATATTTGAAATATAATATGTGTATAAAATACATATAGATCCTATATTGAATTGGCATTTTATGACTTAAATTAGTAATTTAATTTTAAGTAAAGGTGTAAGTTTTATTGTGACAGCAAAAAAAAAGATACAAACACAATGTAATATCACTGAAGGGTCATCTGGTTATTTTTAAGTGCATGCTGATTAACAAGTAAAATAAAATATAAGCTTCATATTTTTAGGACCAAGGCAGTTGACAATTTATTTTCTGCTTCAAGTCACTGTTCTCAACATAATGAGGAATGAAGTTGAATAACTTCAGACATTATTCCTAAATGTCCACATCTACTCTAGCTTTGTATTACATCTCTCTCATCTTTATCCTGAAAGTAGCCTCAATGAGCATCTTCTTTGCATACATATGCCAGAAGCCTGAAGAAGAAGAGGAAGTTCTCTTAAAAGCCAGGCTTAACACTAGCAAACTGTCCAATTCTGTGTTTGCCAGGCACTGGCATAGCCTCACAAGAGGCCGCTATATCAGGGTGCTGTCAGCAAAATCTTGCCAGCATATGCAATAGTGTTTGCATTTGGTGGCTGATTATGGAACACAGGGCCCCCAATGGAGGAGCTAGAGAAAGTACCCAAGGAGCTGAAGGGGTCTGCAACCCTATAGGTGGAACAATAATATGAACTAACCAGTACCCCCAGAGCTTGTGTCTCTAGCTGCATATATAGCAGAAGATGGCCTAGTCAGCCCTCATTGGGAAGAGAGGCCCTTGGTCTTGCAAGGGTCTTTATATGACCCAGCACAGGGGAATGCCAGGGCCAAGAAGTGAGATTGGGTGGGTAGGGGAGCAGGGTGGGGGGAGAGTATAGGGCACATTCGGGATAGCATTTGAAATGTTAATGAAGAAAATATCTAATAAAAAATTTGTTTACAAAAACTGTCATTTCTAGTTATTCGCATGCCATCTGCTAAAGCAAAATACCAGATCAAGGGCAAGGTCAGGGTTTGGAAAATTCACTCTACTGATGAGGAATTCCTACATCCTGATTGTAGGAATGAGGGAAGAAATACGGTTAGTAACTGAATCTTTCACAAGTATGTACCAGTTTCTCTAAAGCAGATAATATATTATGAAACAGGATTATAACATGGCTGCATTTGTTCATTTATTGGCATACTATTTATGATACTTGGTGATGGCTTTTTATTACCTGGTGATTAGTTTGCTATTAAATTTAAGAAATTATATACTACCCTCCCCACCCTACATACCTGTATAAGCAATTAAAGCACTTTTTTTTTTACTGGAGAAAATCTTTTTTATTATTATTATTATTTTTATTTACATTTCAAATGCCATCCCAAAAGTTCCCTATACCCTCCCCCCACCCCTGCTCCCCTACCCACCCACTCCCACTTCTTGGCCCTGGCCTTCTCCTATGCTGGGTCATATAAAGTTTGCAAGACCAAATCTTTTAATTAGAAATGGACTAAGTACTTTCGTGTAGGGGGACAAGAAATTGTTCCTGGATTCAAGTATCATGTTACCCAATGTTAGCAACACTTCTTAAAGGTTATATTAAATGGGGGCAAGAATACAACATTGTATTAATGAGTTTGGATACATTTATTTCTAGTGTCATGTAGTAAATTAAAGTATCATAAGAGTTATCATTTCTGATGAAGTAATCTATAGCAAAAGAATTTCTCAGTCAGATTCACTGTGTAATTCTTCCCGCTCTGCTGTTCCTCTTCCCATTCTTCACCCTTTCCATTCTTCATTTTCCTCTATCTCTGCTAATCTCTCTTCTTAGAATTCCTAACTAGTTTTAGTTTATCTTATACACATTTTGATTTTTGTTTTGGTGATTTTTTTTCTTTTACTTTTATGAAGGAGGAAGAGGAACAGGGGAATGCTGAACTTGAAGACTTCTGCCATCTCTATCAGAGATCATTTCCTTTCCAGGTGCAATATTATTGTGATCATGGGTGCATGCAATATTGGATTTTCATGTCTATCCTCTCATCTAAGATTATTTTAAGTTCTCATAGAATAGTTAAGTTGTTTATGGTTTCATGAGCTGAAATGTTGAAATACATTGTCAGACTTTCTGTGTCATATTTGGTATGACAAAAGTAGCAGACTTTTATACCTTATTATTTTATCATCCTAGAAAGCCAAATTATTTCTCTTTGCCTTGATTTATCTGACTCTATAGGATAAGGCACATGATTTTTACTCATTTCTCTCATGTTCTCTGTTTTCCTCTTCCTCCCTACATCTGCTAATTCTCCATAAAGTCAACTAATTATTTTCTGTTTTAATCACAAAAACTCAATATTTTAGGTTAGAAAACGTTTTGTGCAATACAATTCAAATAACTAAAATGACAAATTCAAACCTGCCTCACAACAAATCTTTGTTTGAATTATCTAAGGATGACCAATGTATTACCTGATCCTATATATGTAAGAATAAGGAACAAGAAATTACAGGACACACATTTGGTTAGAACTTTATTGATAAGCCACCCACCTCCAATCAAATTTGGATAGCAAATATCTTATGATTGTCCTTCAGATTAAATTTTACATATTGTCCTTAACCAAACTGACTTTATTACTACAAACACACATCACTTCTATAATCCAAATAAAAATGTATTTCTCCTTTTTAACTATAATTTTGAGAAATTGATAGGCTCAAGCTTGTTTAACAAAATATATTTTTATGAAGAAGACACTGTCTAAATCAAAGCCAAAACATAATTATGACAAATTAGTTGGTAGTATTATTTGCTTAAATTGAAGGATTAAATCTAAAAAAGTTTTCCTTTAGAGAACTCTAATTCAGTCATGCTAGACTAATGTTATAATTTAATGTCATGAGCCATTAGATCATAACATTAAATTAATGATCATGTGTCAGATGGAAGCATGGGAAGTTTTATACTATGCAAATGGAAAAAGAATGAAAATGGCAATGTAAATCTTCTAGATACCATCTGGCTTAGTTTTCCTTCATGCTTCTCCCCAAACTGTGGGAGGAATAAACAATACTATTCCTGATTGGATATTCTTTGGAGATGGAGACAGCAAATGAAAAATTCTTCAATATAAGCAGAAAAGCTGTTATTTTCTCCATTTATTTCCTTCTCACAATTTGTTTTGTAAGACTCTAAATTTCTCAACCACCAGAGCTAAATGGACACACTCAAGTATCTAGTTCAGTTGTTTTCAGATTTATGTGGGTAGAAGTAGCTGAGGCCTAGGCAGATATTCTGGCTCATCTATAGTTAGTTGACATATTATACTTTCAGCACACAAGGACCAGAATGGTTAAACAACTTAAATTTGGAGACATATTCTTGTTGCATAGCTCTAACATTTTCTTTTCTTTCCCCTTCTTTCTTTCTCTTTCTGAAATTCTTTCCTTTCTAAAACATTATTTGGATGCAACTCAAACATATACACATCTGTAAATATATATATATATATATATATATATATATATATATATATATATCATATATATATAACATATATATATATATAACATGCAATGTACTACATACACATATGTGAGAATAATCTTGTATAATTATTAATGTATAGTATATGTGAGAAAGTCATAAACATTAATGAAGTAATCTGACTAGCACATGCTGTGAATAATTAAAGAGCAAGTGTATTTTGCACAGCTACATCTGACAAGTATACCTATTTGAAGGTACATAGAGAGGTATAATTTCATGCTTTGTTCATCTTTATAGCATGGTCACCTTTATATGCTTGAAAAATTTAGAAAATTCTGAAATTCATGAAAAAAAATTTAAATTACCAATGATGCTAAAACAAAAAATACTAGCATTTACATTGGCAACTTACTAAAGGTGTCTGCCAAATTACCACCCACATTTTCTATAAAATAAATGTAAGATCTCCAAAACTATTGTATTCCTCAAATCACATAAGCTAAAAGAAACAATATAAACAATGAATTTATGAAATTCTTGGGCAAATGGTTGTATCAGGAGGATATCATCCATAGTGAGGTAAACCAATCACAAAAGAAGTCACTAGATATGCACTCACTGATAAGCGGATATTAGCCCAGAATCTTAGAATACCCAAGATACATTTTGCAAAACACAAG
>NC_034613.1:72365559-72369261 GCF_900095145.1 Mus pahari | reverse complement strand
AGGCCCCTTGGTCTTGCAAACTTTATATGACCCAGCACAGGGGAAGGCCAGTGCCAAGAAGTGGAAGTGGGTGGGTAGGGGAGCAGGGATGGGGGGTGTATAGGGAACTTTCGGGATAGCATTTGAAATATAAATAAAGAAAATAATAATAATAATAATAATAATAATAATAATAATAATAATAATAATAATAAAATGAAAAAAATGTTTTATATTCTCCAGTAATATTATTTCCACAAAAATTCTTTCAAGGATTTGTCTGTTAACTCATTTCTTCTTATATTGTACTATGCTTAAAAATATACATAAAATATCTGTTGCTTCTGCAATTTTTAAATGTACATTTTGATTGTATAAAACATTCCTGGTGTTTTATAAATATTAATGAGAGAGTGGCTAATCAATAACTGGCCCAGCTGGAGATTCATCCCATGGGTAAATACCAATACCTCCCACTAATTAATGATACACTGCTATTCTTCCAGACATGAGTCCAACATGTTGTCCCAGAGAGGCTCTACTCAGTAACTGACTCAGACAGATACAGACACGCACATCCAAACAGTGGATGGAGATTGGGGACTCCTGGAAGAATAGAAGTAACTGCTGTCTCTGAAGGGGATAAGAACTCCACAGGAAGACCAAGAGAGTCAACTAACCTGGACCCTCTCAGATTCTGAACCACTAACTAAAGAACATACATGTTCTGAACCTAAGCCTCCTAGCACATATGAAGCAAATGTGCAGCTTGGTCTTCATGTGGATTCCAAACAACTGGAGCAAGGGCTATCCCAAAATCTTTTGCCTGTCTATAGAATATATTCTTCTAGCTCGGCTGCCTTGTGTGGCCTCAGTGGGAGAGGATGTGCCTAGTCTCACAGATACTTGAAATGCCAGGCTGTGTGTGAGGGGATTCCCAGAGGGACCCCCACCCTCTTAGAGGAGAAGAGGAGGGAAAGGTGGAAGGATTGTGGGAGGGAGTGACTGGGAGAGGGGCACTGAGAAGGATATAAAGTGAATAAGTAAAACAATTAAATTAAATTAAATTAAATTAAAACAAACAAAGAAACATTATCACTACCCATCATTAGAAATTTTTCATTATCTCTCACTGAAAGTCAGGTATCCAGTAAATAAGAAATTCCTATTCTCTGTTCCACATACCACTGGAAATCATCTTTCAATTTTCTAGCAATATGAACTTGACTATTCTAGGGCCTGCCATAAGTGAAACCACAGTTTAAATTTTGTTTGATTTGTTGTGCTAGGCATAATGTCCCTTAAATTGGCAAATATTACTTCACTTTTTCAGTTTGCTGAAGTATTTTTGATCCCTATTCAGGATGCTGTTCTGATCATTTAAGAAATTAATTTCTATCATTTGTTCAACTTCAGTGGGTTGATGGAAAACAAATGGAAAACTCCAGAAAGAGCATTTGGGTGAACAAGATCAATAGTGTCTAGAGACAGGTAGATTTGAAATTCATTTTCTATATAGATGAAAGTCAATTGAAAAGATAAAACTAACAAACATCAAAGGACATATGTAGAAAGGGAAGGAAGAGAGTGGAAGAGATATATTAAAGAGAAAACTAAGATCTTAGAGCTACCATGTGCTCTGATTAGTGACAAGTATCCAAATAAGGTGACTAATGGGTATGCACAAGGCATGTGTATGACTCTTCTTGGAAGTGGTTCCTGTAGCAATAGCTGATCTGCTCTGATTTATTTAATTAATTATTTAAAGAAGAACATGTTTGCAAGACATGCTGGCCTTAACTCAAATTATAGATCAATAAGTGAAATAAGTGACTACAAATGTAGTAAACCATGAAATTTCATTGAGGATTATATAACAAAAGCTGACTAGAATCCCTTGTTTGATTGGGCCATAACAGAATGTCATTAAAAAAATACTGTACTTATTTTCTTTACATTCTTTTTCTTCATAGCTAGGTCTAACCTACCCTCTTCTGCCAATTCCCACTACTCTCAGTTCCTCCTCGGGGACATTTCTGTCTTACCAACTATTGATTCTCTTTATTCTGCTGCAGAAAAATCACACTTGTCAATAGTAGTTCACCTGAAAGGACACATTCAAGAATTCAGTCAACAAAACCATTCTTCTACAAGATATATACATTATAAGAATATACCTGTTTCTTTTGTCATGGAAGGCAAATACATTTGCAATTACCTAACCAAGCATTGCACTCCAATAATAACACATTCCCTATCCCCAAACTTCCTCATGTTATGTAAAAATGCTATCTGAGCTCATTGCCATTTTTCAAGTACAGTGTATAACAGTTTTACCACCATTCATGAAACTATTGTAAAACTAGAAATAGCATTTATAGAGGTAAAATCCTGAGAGGATATCTTAGCAAGTATTTCATAAGTATCCAAGTCTCATTCTATCTGGGGTCACAGCATTTAATTCAATCTAGTACTGAAATGCTGAAGTGGGAGCAAAGTATTGGGGTGGAAAATGGCTGGCACAAAGGAGCCAAAAATTGTTGGATTCTGCAGAGAATAATTATTTCTCCAAGTCCTAGGAATACACGAATACACGAATACACACACACACACACACACACACACACACACACACACAGTAAGAGGTGAAAAAAAACAATAGACAGGAAAAAAGAGAATATTTAGAGAATACAAAGATGATATGTGTAATGACTTGGGATGTTGTAATTATAATACTGAAAAGTCAATATACTAACAGACCCCTCAAGGACTACCACGGATATGGAAGCAATTGGAAATAATTTGTTGCTTTTTCACTATCAGAAAATAGAAATCCTTCTACCTATATAAATGGGATCTCCAATAAGAAATTGTTTATATCTCTTATATTAAAGTATCACTCTTTCACAACCAGGTATGATTTCTTCCACCTATATGGGAAATACCCAACTTGTGCACACACCTTTGTTCAAAAACTTTTCTTTAAAACTTGATACTGATAAAAAGTCTACTTTTTCTCATGGGGGAAGTTGCATGGGCAGAGGGTGTGTATGAAGGGACAGGAAGATGAGTGGGTTTGAGTTACATGATGTGAAACTCAAAAAGAATCAATAAAAAGGTAAATAAAAAAGTCAACATTCTGACATTTCACTTTAATGTAATTTAGAAAACCACATAAACTACAAATGGAGCTCATGGGGAATGAACATCTGATGCTGACAAACTAAACTATTTTGAATATGATCAGCATTTAACTGATAACTAAAATGTTTTATTTTCAGAATTAACAAAGGTAGAAGAGAAATATTAAGATGGAAATTAAAATACAATTTTTTAAATACAGTACTGATTAGTCTTTTCCAATTCAACGGGAAATGGAAGGTCTACCATTTATCATATACCAGTACTGGTAAATCTGCTCCCAACACTCAAAAACTCTTCCAGGAAAAAAGAAAAGACAAGAGAGTGATGGCAATTAATTACTTGAGTTTCTCTACTCTAATTTTTCTTGACCTTTTTAATACTTGTTTGGATAAAAACTATGTGGGTCTGGGCCAGGTTCAGAGAAAGTGAGTGTTTGTTGAGCTCATTAATTTTCTCCAGTGATTCTTCTTGGCATTCATTTAAAACAATTTTATTTATTTATTTATTTATTTATTTATTTATTTATTTATTTATTTATTTTGGTTTTTCGAGACAGGGTTTCTCTGTATAGCCCTGGCT
>NC_034613.1:72346990-72365532 GCF_900095145.1 Mus pahari | reverse complement strand
CCGCCTGCCTCTGCCTCCCGAGTGCTGGGATTAAAAGCGTGTGCCACCACGCCCGGCTAACAATTTTATTTTATTCAATTTTAATTAAATTCTTTAAATTTATTTTGATCATATTCTTTTACCTCCCCCATCTCCTTGAGATCCCCCCACCTCCCCAGTCACAGAGTATCAATTACCTTTCTGTCTTTTAAAAACAAAACATTTAAAAAGTCAAAACAAACAAAAAAAACAAACAAAATATAGTAAAATAAAACAAAACAAAAAAGTTTTGTTTTTAATTAAGATTTTTGTAAGACCTTGATGTCATTTCCTCTGTTGCTCAGAACAGGAAAAAAAATAAGCCACTTTTTACAAAGTAGGTTTCAGGAATCTCAGATGTCTAGTTGAAAGCAAAGGATGACAAGTCAGTGACTTCCCCAAGGAGGCTGCTATGTAAAACGAAAATCTGTTTTTTGTTTTTTGTTTTTGTTTTTTTTACTTTCAATATGATACATTTATTCTCAAAAAAAATAGGTTATTAAGGTTTATTTTATCTGGAGACTTGAAAGAGTTTTTTTGAGTCAATATTGACATTTAAGAACTAAAATATACTGAAGCTTAACAAATATTTTTCCTCAGCACACATGGAAGCCAATGCTTTAGGTTTGTATCTGTGCATCAATGTCATGTCCACTCTCATACAACTCAAAGCAGAATTATTCCTCAGTGGACCCAGATGACAGTGATACACTATGGAAGTGTATCACGAAATATGAGCAAAAATACAACTATACTTGTACATATAAATATGAGAATGAACGTAATGACATGCTAATTATGTTCATTGGGTGCTTACTGCATGTCAGGTACTGTTTTATGAATTTCATAGATATGACTTCATATCAGTTTTATAAAATATATGAAGTATAGATATGGTTGTTGTTTATTGCAATTTAATACAAAAGCAATTAAGAAATAAGTTCATGGTCATCAGGAATCAAAAACATGATTTAAATCTATACAGCTAAACTTCCAAGTATTAAATACTGTCCTCTCTAGCTTTTCTAAAAGGAAGCAAAAAAAAAATAACCCATTATTTATAATGCAGAGAAATGCCTTCCAGAATTAAGGTGCAGGAAGAGGGGGGAGTATATAGGGGGTTTCCAGAGCAGAAATGAGGAAAAAGGATAACATTTGAAATGTAAATAAAGAAAATATCTAATAAGAAATGTTTTTTAAAAAGAAGGAGCTAGGAGACTTTCAGCTAAGGGAACAAGTATTGATGTCAATATTTGTTGTTATTGTTGTTGTTGTTGTTTTTCACAAGTAAGTAGCTTTTGGGTAAGCTGAGATGGAGGAGGAGAATTGTAGAATGAACCAGTTGTAATGAAGAATTCAGAGCAGCTGTAATTACTAGCAACAAGCTGGCACTGTCCATAGTCAATCATAGATGAAGGTGGAGCACATGGGTCCTTGATTAATAAATTACTGGCTACTGTACAATTCCTGGGTTAAGAGAAGTCATTGTTTTCAGTTGTGCACCTGCTGGTGAGCACACCAAGTTCTAATTGTTCATTTCAAACCCATGGCCACATAGCTGGTTCCAGTTACTTAAACTAAGTGTCAAAACAAGCAAACAAACAAATAAACAAACAATCCCTTTCAGTTATCCACATGAATGTGGAAGAGGGATTTATAGGAAAGTTTGTGTTAGGAAAGGGAGATGGAGATATGGCATATACTGCATACAAGTATAAAACTGTCTAAGCATGAATATAATTAATAAAAAAAAACAAGTCTAGTCTTGTTTGATGTTCATTTTGTAGAAATCGAGGGTGTATGGAAAGACAAAGGAATGAATAAGTTTAGATCTCAGTTTTGAGGCCAGTCCTGGACAGCAAGGTGAAGAAGTGTACAAGGCTTTTTAGTAATGTTTTAAGAAGTCATAAAAATATTTTGGAGAGCCATATGTTTCTTTAATTAACTAATAAATATTTATTAAGATACCCATCATATACAATACAGTGTCTTGGCAGTAGGAATACATAAGTAAATGAATTCACATTTAATCTCTTCTTGCATAAAATCTACATTCTAGTTAGCATTTAGGTTATGCTTTAGGGAGTTTAAACTGCAGGGTGAATTGGAACAATTGCTGGACTAGTTATCATCTAAATTATGTTTTAGGAAGTTTAAATATGTGGGTTGGGTTGGAACAAGCAGATGACAGAAATGTGTTGAAACAGATACAAGCAAAGAATAACACAAATTGTAGTAGTAGTAGTAGTAGTAAGTAAAGGGGACTACATAAACAATCATATAGACAAAACCCAGAGTTCAAAAAAGAAAATTTAACAATTGACATAAAAAGAAGACATATAAATAAATTCATGATCTGAAGTCTCCCAGAAGAGGGGATATTGTGTTGAATAGCAAGAGATAAAAGACATGGCCTTGCTTGCATCTTACCTAGTTTGCACTTTGAGATATGTGAGTTAAGAAATGCCAGCATTCAGTAAGACATGTAGGATGAATATTGCAAAGAGAACAGAATACTTGAATCATTGGTTTAATGGAAATAAGCAGTCTATTTAGAAAGAAACATAACAGATAACTGACATTTAGGAAGTATTGATTGAGAGGAGATAATGAGATGAAAAAAAATCAAGGGAATATATGGAAGAGATCCTCAGGAAAATGATGCATAAAGAACATGTCATTGAGCAGATGGAGAGGGATTTACTACATTCTGCCAGGCCAGTAAGTCAAGAGGAGTGAAATTGTTCAGTGGTCAAGTGTAACAGAACAAGCACACACCATTCTGGCAAAAGGAGGCCTTAACAACAACATTTCCATCTGATCATGACCTGAATTCACAGAGTGCATTTCAGCTGAGAAACATGCAGAAACTAGAAAGAGAAATATAAAACAAATTGATGACTAGGAAGCCTAATGTTTCTATGGACTGACAGATTTCAATGAGGTGGATGATTTGAAATTTCTTTTTTGATATTTAGAGTTTAGCTTGAATTGCTGAGCCAGCTCAGAGTAATAATCAGGATAGCAGGATTCTCAGAAGGTCAGAAAGTCAAACAGAATTTCAAAAACTTATTTCTCACTATATAGTTTGCAGTTTGTTGACCCTCTAAATATTTAGCATTTCATGAAAATAAGATTATGGTAATATTCATACAATTGACACATACTATGCTTGGTCATAGTATTTAAAGAATATTAGCTATCATTATTTATTATAATAGTTGGATGAAGTATACTATTTTAAATCCAAGAAACACATCTTTCCTGCTAGCATTTGGTTTTACATAATTTCCCTCCTAATCTGGAATAGTGAAACACAAATTAGTTAATTTCTAATGAAGTAACCATAGATAAATTGCATACTTTCTCTGATTTTATTCTCTAATTAAAAATGGAAATAGTCCTCGTACAGCATTCGTTTTTAGAAAATCATATTAGAAAATGAAAGTATAATTACTTGGGTGATTATAAGATGTAAAAACTGTAGTTATTATTACTTAATGTAACTTTGATTCATTGGTTGTAAAGAGTGCAATTTTAGATTTATAGCTTCAGTTTGACTTTTGCATAATGGTAATTAATAATATTAACAAGGACCTTTCACTTAAAAAAAGCTTTTCAAAATGCTTTTATATTTATTACCTTCTAAGTTTATCATAAAATCTCTGTGAAGTATAGAAGACAATGGTCATTATAAGCTATCAAAATTATCTTGTCAGTATGCATAGTGTCTTTTTATGGTTAGGGGCTTTTCTTTTTATTTGCAGATATAAAATATATAATCTGATAGTTAAAGTTGTGAATTATTCAATGTAGCACTTCATGTGAACCATTTTGTATTATTTCCTAGTGACATAGCAATATTCAGACAAGTTGGTTCTGAAGATTTCAATATTTCAAATAACATGTTTTAATATGAACAAGATATAACATGGTCAAAGTAGCCCAACCTTTATAATGATGTCTTGAAATTCAAATCACATTAAGTCAAAGTAGTTTCACAAATAATTGTATATACCACTCTTGGGCATATACCCAAAAGATGCCCCACCATGCTACAGGGGCACATGTTCCACTATGTTCATAGAAGCCTTCTTCATAATAGCTAGAAGCAGGAAAGAATGTTTTATACTGAATTCATTTCAAATAGCATTTAGGAAGGGATCAGTGAATATCAACACTGGGATGCAGGAAGATTTTAGTTGCATTTAAGTGGATTTCTGGTTCAACCAGGGGGAGTTTCAATAATAATATCAATACGTGTGTAAGAAGTATCATTGATTTCCCTATATAGTTTGCATTTGATCAACCCTCTAAATACTTAGCATTTCATGAAAATAAGATTATGGTAATATTCATACAGTTGACACATATAGCACTATACTTGGTCATAGTAAGTATTTAAAGAATATTAGTTATCATTATTTATTATACTATGCCTTTAACTAGGATTTTCTCCACAATTTAAATGCACATTCACAACTGCTTCAAGGGAGGTGATTTTTCTCATCTATTATGCACAGGTACCTCAAAACAACCACATTCTTAGCATTCCTCCCCACAACTGTTTGTCCTCAAGATTTCTGTGAGTCAATGAAGATGCTGACTGCCATATTACCTCAGATTATCTCCTCCTCACTGCCTCTTAAAGTGTGCAGTAAAATATCCCTGTAACTTCCAAACAACCTTCTTATAGAGTTACTATTTCTATTGTACAATATCCCATGCTGATTTTACTACCATGAATGAACACATGGGTCAAGATTTTGTATAAGAAATACTGAAGAGTCACTCACTGCCTTAATCATTTTATTAAAACTTATAATTAATTTTTTGGTTGCAATAATTGCTGAACACTAAAATATGACAGCTCAAAGACTATAGATGAACTAAAACTTTTAAAAAATAGTGTCAGTGTGTGGGGGGAGGAGAAAGACAATTTATATTCACTAAGCCATTTTATTATAGTGTTGCCTCTTTGCTGGAAAGTAACATATAACTTATTCTTAATCCTGACTATATCCTCTTAAGTATTATAGTTCCTGTATATGTATGTGTCACTGGTAATTTGTGGTTGGGCAGTAAAATAAGGCAGTAATTGTTAATGATAACAGAATGGGACTTGGGACAATGGAGAAAAGGTTAAGCATGGTATGGAGAGAACATGTTTAAAAACAATATATATTTAAAAAATGGGGATCTATCTTTACCACCAAAACTAATTCTCTATTTTATCATAGTGTTTACATGACTTACTCTTATATGATCTACCCAATCTCATTTCTTGTAGCAGCAACTTTATCTATCCATATAGGTATTCCTTCAGGATCTGAAAATAAGCCACTACTATGCCCTTTTCAAAATTGTGACAAGATCTTGCTATGTCGACTAGGCTGACCTCAATATTATCTTTCTGGCTTAGTCTCTCAAATGCAGTTCTTCATCAGTACCACCTGGGACCTTCTTCTGGAATACTCTTAAACATAACTTTCTTTAAACAGTATTTCTCATCCTTTGTAGATAAGAATTATGGCCAGGATATGGTGTGATCAATCTAACTTGAATTTCTTCAAGGTCCAATGTAAGGTTCAGCATTTAAAAAATCTTGCCCAATACATAAGCAAGGTTAAAATATGTTTTTGAATATTTCCTGGCCTTCAGACAAGTATAGATCTGCCTGTCTAGCTTTGAACACTTATGACATGTCTGCTATGTCCTTGGTGTGCTCTCTGACACAAAGTTCCACCTCTCTGTATGTATATCGTCATCAGTATACCTAAAGCACATGATAGATGTTTAGTAAAGACTTTCCAATTTAATGAAAGCTTAAATGGTAGGATTATAACTTGCATGTAGATGTGATGATATTATTTTTACACATGTAGAACAGTAAGAGAACACAAGACAAAAGGCATATATGGAGAATCACCCTTATGCTTTCATGAAACAATCAAGATAGGCAGATTAAAAAATACAGACAAATGAAAACCAAATGAGAATAGTAAATATATTGAAGGTTTCCTTAGAATAAGAGATCCACAGACTATTTCTATTGTACAATATCCCATGCTGATTTTACTACCATGAATGAACACATGGGTCAAGATTTTATATAAGAAATACTGAAGAGTCTAATTTTTCAATCTCCATAATGTATCAGAAGTCAAAACTGTCCTAATTTATAGGTATATTCAGATGTATAATTCAAGGTTTACTAAACTGGTTTCTATGGCAGCATTTTATTTAATATATGAGAAAATTTCATGATATTGGTAAATGAAATGTTGAAAATTACATAGGTAAATGAATTGAAGTAACTAATGTTGATACACACATACACACCAGAGGGGGGAGATGGAGGGGAGATGAAGGGGATAGGAGAGAGAGAGAGAGAGAGAGAGAGAGAGAGAGAGAGAGATTCCTTACTTAGTTTTTAGACTAATTCCCAACCACATGCCTGTAGCCAGGCAGCTTCTTCACAGGATAGTACTACAATGACAGAACAATTTTACTTAAAGAATGTGATGGCTATTCCTGGTTGTCAACTTGATTATATCTGGAATGAACTACATTCCAGAAATGGAAGGCACATCTGTGATCGAGATCTTGAGGCTAGAAGAGAGGTTTCTGACCTAGATCTTGACATGGAAATCTTGAGGCATAGTGGCCATGAAAAATCTTAGGCCCTGACAAGATAGTACATGTCTCTAATTCCAGGCAACTCAGGCCAGCAGATCTCTGAGTTCAAGGACAGCCTGGGACAAAGCAAGTTCCAGATACAGGTGTGGTGGCACACACCTTTAATCTTGGCCACATCTTCTGCTGGCGGCCTACATAAGGACATTAGAAGAAGGAAGATTCACTCATTTTTGACTTCTTGCACTAAGCCAGCACATCTGTTGGAACCTACTTCCGCAGAAGACAAGCATAGACAACTAGCTTCGTGGGACTGAGCAACTACTGGATTATTGGACTTCCTGTTCCTAGCTGTCCATGGTTGAGTAAGTTGGATTACAGACTATAAGTCATTACAATAAATTTCCTTAGTAAATAAAGACATTCCATAAGTTCTGTGACTCTAGAGAACCTTAAGACAGATACCTTTTTATCTGACCAAACTCTACCATATCCTTAAGTGAGACTGTTACGTTTCCCACATTTGATGCCACAGAATATTAACCACATCATCTATGAATGCTCTAATTTTGTGATGTTGTATATAATGGTCTTACATTTAATTTTCAGAGAAAGGTTTCAGCATCATATTTATAGCCACAGTGTACACTTTGGACACTACACCTCATTGGTTAACTTTGTATAACGGCTATTTGGAACTTCCAAGTGAAACCTCAGGTATCATATCTTGTCATACTGCTACTAGGAACATTATATTTTCAAAGTGAAAAGGTCAATGTAATGTGTGACAATTGTAGCTTTGCCAGATATGGGGTATTCCTATCAACAATGGTTGCTACATAGTTTTACTTAGAAAAGAAATGGTGCTACCCTTAAGTCAGATGCCAAAGCTTCCACTGTAGAAGGACAATTCTTGTATTTCTAATCTCCAATCATCACTTTCAACTATATCAATTAAATTTTAACTGGTGTATTATTAAAATTTGTGCAGTTTTCCAAGAAATAGTGTATGCTTTCCTAGGAAAAGCTATAAGTGGCAGATCCAAAGAAAAGATGTACCACATTTATCTCCCATTTTCAAACTTCTTTTATGACTACTCTGCATTTGTGTGTATGTGTATGTGCGTCTGTGTGTGTATGTATGTGTGTGTGTGTGTGTGTGTGTGTGTGTGTGTGTGTGTGTGCTTGGTGGTTTGAATATGCTTGGCCCAAGGAATGGCACTATTTGGAGGTGTGGCCTTGTTGGAGGATGTGTGTCAGTGTGGGGGTGGGCGTTAAAGCTCTGCTGACTAAGGAAGAATTAGTCTTCTCTTAGTAGCCAGTCAGATGAGGATGTAAAACTCTCAGTTCCTTGTGCACTATGCCTGACTGGATCCTGCCATACTCCAGCCTTGATGATAATAGACTGAACCTCTGAACCTATATGTAAGCCAACCTCAATTAAATGCTGTCCTTATAAGCCTTGGTCTTGGTGACTGTTTGCAGAAATAAAACCCTAAGACAAATAATCACATAAGATTTACAAAACATGTGGTATATCTGCAAAGTTACAAAGTCTTTCAATTTAAGTTTTTAAAAAATATTTATTTATTTACAAGATGAACCATTATTATTTTTATCAACTCTCTTCAGTTCCAAAAGAAAATATTTGGACAGAAAAAGAATCTGATTCAATTATTAATTCACTTTTTGACTTTTGAAATAAATGTGCAATTAAGTATTCTTAAATGTTCACTGCTCAGGATCTACATGATATTATATAAAAGCTTGATGGCTTAAATAGTCCAGCTAGACTATCACAAGTAACTGTAAGAAAGATGTCTTCACCATAGTGTCTGGGCAGGCAAAATATTATTCTTGACTTTAGTTAAGAAAACAAATAACCCTTTTTACTAATACACTAGGAAATTTTCATATGTTTCAAGGTGAAATGTATTTACTAATTTTATTAAGTAAGCTCATGATTTATAATATATGCAATACTCATAGACCCCATAAATTATGATTCTTGATGAGAGAATTAAATAGATATTGAAGTAGCTAATAACCAAAGGCAATAGTCAATATAGGAATAATAAGAGTCTTTTTCTCAATATATGGAACAATTGACAATTTCAGAAAATAATTTTAAAGTTTTTATCATTTTTCTCCATGCAGTAGCTTTTGTGGAAAACCAATCTGGTTCAATTTTTGAGTGAAAAAGAAGAAACAAGATCTGTTGGGAGAGCTATTACTTTGACTAAGCAATTGTGTCCCTTCCTTTTTTCTTTTGATAATTAATAATACTGTTCAGTATAGGCCTGGTGACATATACTTGTAATTCTAATGTTCAGGAAGTCTGAGGCTGAGAATTACTAATTAAAAAGAACCAGAGTACAGGGTGAAAGCATTAGCCTGCACACTTTACAACCTGAGTTCAGAGCCTCAGAATCCATGTAAAAACTTGATGTAAATCCAAGATGCCTCCAAGAAACAGAAAGCAGTAACAGAATAATCTCCAGAAACTCCCAGCTAGGGCCAACAGCATCAAAGATTTCCTACCACAAGTAAGATAGTTAGGCATGGACCAGCATCCAAGGTACTCCTCTGTTCTCCACACATGTGTTGTATTTGGCTCCCTACAAATAATGAACTGGCTAACAAGTAAAGAATCTGTTTATAAACAACACCATTAACAACAACAAGTTCACTTATCACTTACACTAAGACTTTTAAGAAGTCCTTCCTTATTCTAAAATTAACATTTTATGACTCCAACATTTTGAATGTTTTATGTGGCCAGCATTAGCGCTTAAAGATGCCAAGAGGTTTATCTTTGGATTTAATGTGAGAAAAATGATTGAACAAATAAGAAATAAAAAAACATGCACAGATTCAATTAGCACATACATACATACATACTACACAATACATACATACATACATTTAAAGTAATACAAGAAAGCTAATAGCTCTTTGCAGAGTAATTTCCAATTGTTTTTGAAAGAAAGATAAAATTCTCTATTCATACTTAAAAAGAAATATAGCTAGTTTTTAATTTAATTTTCAGAATTTTATAATTTCTAAAGATTATAAATTACACATGAATAGTATATATATATATATATATATGTGTGTGTGTGTGTGTGTGTGTGTGTGTGTATATATATGTATATATACAAATGTAGGAGATCATGAATATCTTTGACTTCCACCCTACCTGCCTTACACTATTTTGAGAGGAAGTCTATTAAATATCTGACAATAAGGTATTTAGGTAATTTGATCAGTCTTAATTTTCAGCATAATTTATTTAAAAGCTATGTAATCAAAGCTATACTGTTTATCAATCATAGTTTCAGGAAAATTGTGAACCCATGTACCAATTAATTTTTTTTGGGGGGGGGCGATTTTGAGACAGGGTTTCTCTGTATACCCTGGCTGTCCTGGAACTCACTCTGTAGACCAGGCTGGCCTCGAACTCAGAAATCTGCCTGCCTCTGACCAATTAAATTTCTATTGTGGCTTTGCAACCATTTATAAGGTGAAATACAATTTAATTTATGGAATGGCATAAGGTAAACGAACTATATCACTACAATCACTGTAGTGATTCAACCAAAATAAAATCTGGATTTGCATGATTTTTACATGGGAGATCTCTGCAGAGATAAAGTCAGAAGCTATTTAATTCAAATTACCTCGACAAGAGCAAACAAAACTACCATCATTGTGGATAGGCAAGTGGGGCCAGAAAGATAAAAACGAGTAATAAGTTCAAGATGTAATAAAATCATTGTTACCTACTGTCTGTACCAAAGCAACAAATTAACCAACTGTCACAACAAAATAATGTATGAAATTCTTTAAATTATTATGCCAAACTATATTTTAGATACCAATGATGTTCATATATATATATATATATATATATATATATATATATATATATATACCAAAAACTCAGGCACAAAACAATGGATATATGGCAGTGTTGCCAAATAATTCAGAAAAATCCCATCAGTTATTAGGAACAAACCTTTGAGACCTCCTGAGCTACAGAACATGATTCCATTTAAACAATATTATTCTAGGCTTCTGTTTTTGCTGTTCATGCACACAGTTACTAATTTTTGTTTCCAGGAAAAACAACTGTCTGAAAGTTGCACAACCACTAACTATAACAAATTTAGCAATCTCATTCTTATTTTCACAGATCATGTTAGGAAGAAACTACAAAATGTCAGATTAACATTTCAGAATGTATTGGAAAGTAACGAAGGGAAACTGATTTAGTTAGCAACGCTAAATAAAACAGACAGTTTCTACAGAGGCTTTCCCTGTAAGACATTAAATAAACAGTGAAAAATGGCAACCATTTTAATTTAATAAACCAAATGCTGAACTTGCTTCTCTGAGTTAGGATTCTGCTTGACAAAACCCATGCTATTTTCACAGGTATTTTTTCTGGTCAAATAGATGTGTACTTTTTTGAAGCTCATGGTATTTAATGAAATCACAAATGAGTCTTTTTACTGCCTCTGCCTCTTTTCTTCTTGCCCAATGCTAAACTATATCGAGCTCAGTAAAACAACTTTATTTTTGTCCCCAGTTTGTCAGTATCAAGTACAAATGCTTAGACTGCTTCAGTGGGAGTCACTTGCCAGCCAAAGCTGAAACACTCAACTTACTTGCCATGGTTTCATCAGCTCTCTGACTCCCCTGGAGTCTTCTAGGAGCTTCTCCTTACGGGAAGCGTCCTGTAGGACATTGGCAGTTGTTTCTGCTTCTGTAATCCAGGAAAGAAACTTCTCCAGGTCCAGAGGGAACTGCTGCAGTAATCTATGAGTTTCTTCCAAAGCAGCCTCTTGCTCACTGACTCTGCAAAGGGACAAACAGGCAGATGGAATTCAGAACTGTCAGGATGGTGCATGCAATGAACTCAATAAAATGAGCAAAGGTGGTATGGTGCTGAAGCTCTCCATTTAACCAACAACCAGAGTACTAAGCCTTTTTGTTCAATATTCATTTTTATTTAATCTGAAGGCCTCTTCTTGGAGGAAGGCATGCAAGTGGACCTATTGAAAATAAACAACAATGTGCTGGGCATGTGGCTCAAAGATAGAGTGTTCGCCTATTAATCTCATGGCCTTCGGTTCTATCCCTCGGTACTCCCACAAGAAAATGAATAATAATTAAAGATTTGTATAAACATGGATACACACACATATGAGAGGGGGAACGAGAGAGACATTGTAGGCCTTACAAATTTTGTTCATAATGATTGCAAAACAAATTTTGTTCATAATGATTCCAAAGCATCTTTCTTTCAGCTTTAAGTTTGTGTTGAAGTTAATCTTCATAGGCAAAACCGTAAATTCCCTTGCTGTACCCATCTTTGATGTAACCCCGAGGCGAGAAACAAGAATGAAATAAGTAAAGTAAAAAATCAGGAAAATACAAATGGAGACTTGAGAGGGGAATACAGAAGGGATGGATTGAAATTGAAGAGAGGAAAAAAAATACTAAAATGAAGAAAGATGCAAAGGTACATTTCACAGAAATAATGGTGCAAACTATGACCTTGCCAAACACTATCTGGTACTTCCTTAGGTTCATTCTGCATTACCTAGAGTTGAGGGCATTTTCCAAAATAAATAATGTGTCAAGTTGAAAATGTAGAAACTTACAAATCAGACAGATAGCGGTTCTGTTTCCAGTACCTTTTGCCTGTTGTGTGGCATGGCTTGATATTAACTTGTCTGATTTTTTATTTCCTGTTCCTCAGTAGCTACTATATGATGAACATCAACTTCATGTATTATGACCACTTATCATCCTTAATAAAAGTGTTAGTTCTTTTTGCCTACACCTCATCTTTGATTTCCCATTTTCTATAAAATGGAAGAAATAAAAGTGTCTTATGAGAATTTTAAAAATCATACTTTCCAATTGTATGTATTTCTATATAAAGTATATATATGTGTGTGTGTATGTGTGTGTATATATATATATATATATATATATATATATATATATATATAGAGAGAGAGAGAGAGAGAGAGAGAGCATATAATGTGGATATTCACACAAATGCCCTGAGCAAAGATCTGCATAATAATAGCTCAGGAGGGAAATTTGCCTTAAGCAGTAACAGTTCCATCTAAAAAGATTCAGGTAAATTTTGTCTGCAATGAAGAAATTAGTACTCTATTTAAATGCCTTATTTGCCTTTGTCGACTACACAAACACTTTCTGGGATTAAACATAAGCTAAAAATGGATTTCAAAAAATTGAACACTCGAATATGATACACACTGCTTGTTAAGATGTGATTGTCAATAATTATGCAAAACTGCAATTTATTTTAGCAGCAACTTTATCATGGGATGTGCAAAGCAGGCAATAAACAACTCCTGCCGAGCTGGCGGCAGCAGAGCCCCCAGAAGAGCTGTTTATTCATCATGGGTAAGGTTTTTGCTGAGCACACAGTCTTTCACTGTGTAGTCTCAGCATTCATACTGGATAAAAATCTTCTGTCTACGTTAACTGGTAGAGGAGAGAGTATGTTTATGAGGCTACCACTATTAGAAAAACATGACCATTGCACTAAGCTATTTATCAACTCCTAAATAAATGTTAATAGTATACAGATAAAAGGTACCATGGGGTTCTGGTTAGGCAAAGTAGTTAAATCTGGGACAGCTGCAGGGTTAACCCAGAGTGCTGATTTCCCTAGTTGTTAGGTAAATGTCAATCCAAATAGAAACACCCAAATTGCTGTCTGTTTATGGGAATTTCAAAACTCTGTGCCATTGTTACAGCTCTGAGAATGTGAATATAAAAAAAAAAATGGGTATGTACTATGTAGAGAAAATACTGAGGAGATTCTGACAATCAATGGTACTGACTGGGAAAAAAAAGACAGTTTTATGTAGTCTATACTAAGATTTGTCCTATCTACAGCCTAAAATGCATGATCGAAATAAGCTGTCCCATTCTAGAAAATAAATGTTGGGTTAGACATTGACTTATTTTTTAATATACTCCAATTTCAGATACAATAAAATGGCATTATGAAAGTCCTTTGTGTCAGAATGAAGCTTAGGAGATTAAACAGTGCATTGTATTTTTGTTTTAATCTTCATGCTGGGGCATTCAACATCTGAGCTCCTCTGCCCTTAAATGAGAAAGACCACTCACCTTCTGCCTCCACAGAAAGTCACCAGTAAAAATACTTTGAAAGCAGTCTGTAGAAAGTCAGAGGAAAGTGCTCTAGCCAGATGATATGATTTTTACCCAAATCCAACCAGCAGCTTTCTGCTTTGTAAATTGGACCCTTGGGAAAGCAGAGGAACTTTTTTCAGGATAGTAAGGCACTATTTTCTTCAAGGATACCCTTGTGGTCTAAAATATTGACAACATCAGGCTGAATATTTTCTCATTCAGAAAATACTTTAAAAGGAGTTCAATGGAAACGATTGCAGAAAAATCTCTCCAAAAGAAATATTTTCCAAACTTCTTGGATCACAGATACAACTCTTGTTTCCTACTTGAATGTTTTTTTATTAGATATTTTCTTTATTTACATTTCAAATGCTATCCCGAAAGTTCCCTATACCCTCCCCCCACCCCTGCTCCCCTACCCACCCATTCCCACTACTTGGCCATGGCCTTCCCCTGTGCTGGGTCATATAAAGTTTGCAGGACCAAGGGGCCTCTCTTCCCAATGATAGCCGATTAGGCCATCCTCTGCTACATATGCAGCTAGAGACACGAGCTCTGGGGGTACTGGTTAGTTCCTATTGTTGTTATTTTTTTTTTTTTTGCATGGGGGTTTTAATGACTACAAACTCACTCATGGGTTCAATGCATGTACATTGAACTCCAATGTTTTACGTATCTCAAGTCTACCCAAGGAATAAGTGAAAGGTACATAATTTCCATATCTGTGCATTCAAATTAGCTCTAAATGTGTCCCCTAATTATGGCGTATGTGATAAATAAAAATATAAAGTATGAGAATCATAAAGAAATAAAAGATTGACTAAGGAGAAAAAGACTGAAAACATGAATTGTGCTAAAGTTTGATTATCTAGGATATGCAATCGTATAGATTCTCAAGATAATTTCACTGTATTTTAAAGGTATAATGAGTATATATAAGAAATTGTGAAAAGGCTCTTTAAATTGCAATCCACAGTATTAGTACTTTATATATAACTAAGACTACTTATCACACGTCAAGCTAAGAATTTGATGATTTCTCAAGGTTTACTTTCTAGTTCTAAGATGTCCTATCTTTAGTACATATATAAGGAATGGTGTGGAACAGTGGTTTTAAAATATGGTTCATGGACCAGCAGTCCCAGCAGCAGCATCTGAGAACTTATAAGAAATGCAAATTCTCAGGCCTCAGGATAGACCCACTGAAAGAGGAACTCCCTGGTTGGAGTCCAACCAGCTGTGTTTTAGCAAGCCTTCCAGGCATTTTGAACACATGCTAAACTTTGAAAAATACTTCTGCTGGGAACAAAAGTTTGAGAACTACTGTGTAAGTAGATGCTGGGGTGTACTGTTCAGATCCCTGTTTGAGATTGGTAGACTTCTTGTCCAGGTTTCTTGGAGTGTTGCTGGCTGAAGTTTCTCAGTGTCAGCGTTATTTGAGAATTGGGCACAGTTAAAAGAGCCTCCTGATCCAAAGTTGTTCTCTTCATCGCTAAAGCAGACACAATCCACACACTGGCACACATCTGATATTATGGTAAGTCTGGCTCTAGTGCCTCAACTCAGAATGATCCTATGGGTGACCCTGGTTCCTCAGTTGGAGTCATGTGGGCCAATTGTTAACAGTCATACTTTTGCAGTCTGGCTTCTACTTCTGCCTTATGCTACCTAATTTCCTTTGTTTCCATTACAAGTGGTGATCCTGAGCACCCTTTCAAGTTAAAAAAAAAAAAGCTGGACATTAATTGCTTTCTTGGAATCTGTTTTCTAGGAAACTGAATGGACCAGAAGTGTCATGTTAAGGAATTTATGTGGAGAGCTATATTCTTTCTCATACAGATTGTGATTTTCAAAGGAGATAATAGGGTTCTGAAATATCAGCTAGTAAAGAATGTTTGAAGGAATAAAATTTTGGAGTTATGAAACAGTGCAAAATTAGACCAGCCCATTCAGTTACAAAGCACAGAAAGCATGACATACCATTGTTATTTAAAAATGTGTCTGGTTTTCAAGGAAGGAACAAGTACTCCCATCTGTCATTGCATACACACATACAACACACACACAAACACACACACACACACACATACACACTGCTCTCTCTGAATAAATCTCTGAGCCTTCACTTTTTCTATGAATCTAAAGTCACAAATTTGATGTGGAATAATTTTTTATTGGATATTTTCTTCATTTACATTTCAAGTATTTGGCCCTTTCCAGGTCTTCCCTTTGGGAACACCCTATCCTATCTACCCTCACCCTGCCTCTATGAGGGCACTCCCTCACCCATCTATCCATTCTCACCTTCTTGCCCTGCCATTACCATACACTGAGGCATCAAATACCCTCAGGCCCAAGGGCCCCACCTCCCACTGATGTCCAACAAGGCCATCCTCTATGACATATGTGGCCCTGAACCATGGGTCCCTCCATGTGTACTATTTAGTTGGTGGCCCAGTTCCCAGGAGTTCCAGGGCTGTCCTGCCAGTTGATACTGTTGCTCTCCCATGGGGTTGCAAACCCTCTCAGCTCCTTTAGTCCCTTCTCCAACTCCTTCATGAGGGACCCTGTGATCAGTCCAATGGTTAGCTGCAAACACCTGCCTCTGTATTTGTCAGGCTCTGGCAGAACCTCTCAGGAGATAGATCCACAGCTGGGGCAGTCTCTGGATGGTCTTTCCTTCAGATTCTGCTTCACAGTTTGTCTCCATATTTCCTTCTGTGAATATTTTGTTCTCCCTTCTAAGAAGCACTGAAGCATCAACTCTTTGGTCTTCCTTCTTCTTGGGCTTCATATGGTCTGTAAATTGTATCTTGGGCATTTCAAGCTTTTGGGCTAATGGAACTAGAAAATAACATCCTGAGTGAGGTAATACTGTCACAAAAGAACACACATGATATGTACTTACTGGTAAGTAGATATTAGGATAAAAGCTTGGAATACCCATGATACAACTTATAGACCATATGAAGCTCAAGAAGAAGGAAGACCAAAGAGTAGATGCTTCAGTCCTACTCAGAAAGTAGAACAAAATAATCAAGGGAGGTAGAGGGTGGAAAGGACTTGGGAGGAAGAGAGGAATGGAGGTAGAAAGGGGGGGCAGGATCAGGTGTGGGAAGAGACAGGGGAGATGTACAGAGGGTCAGGAAATTGAACAAAGGTGTGTAGCAATGGGGGATGAGGAACTTGGGGTAGTCAAAAAATGTCTCAGACACCAGGAAAGCAAGACACTCCCAGGACCAAGTAGGGATGACATTAGCTGAAATACCCAATAAAGGGGAGAGAGAACCTATATAAAACATATCCAGATTTTAGGCACGGCCCCCAGTTGAGGGATTGGCCACCCACCCTTCTCTAAATTTTAACCCAGACTTGCTTCTCTCTAAAGGAAATATAGGGGCAAAGAGTAAAGCAAAAATTGAAGGGAAGGCCATCCAGTGATTGTTCCACCTGGGGATCTATCCCATATCCAGCCACCAAACCCAGACACTGTTACTGATGCCAAGAAGTACTTGCTAATAGGAGTCTGATATGGATGTCCCCTGAGAGGCTCTGCCAGAGCCTTACAGATACAGATGGGGATGCTTGCAGCCAACTATCAGATTGAGCACCTGGACCCCAATGGAGGAGTTAGGGGAAGGACTGAAGAAGCTGAAGGGGTTTGCAACCCAAGAGGAAGAACAACAATATCAACCAACCAGACCCCACCCACAGCTCCCAGGGACTAAACCACCAACCAAAGAATACACATGGAGGGAGCCATGGCTCTAGCTGCATATGTAGCAGAGGATGGCCTTATCTGCCATCAGAGGGAGGAGAGGTCCTTGTTCCAGTAAAGGCTAGATGCCCTGGTGCAGGGGAATGCTAGGGCTGTAAAGCAGAAGTGTGTGGGTGGGTAGGGGAGCACTCTCATAGAAGCAGGGGGAAGGGGGTAGAATAGGGGGTTTTCAGAGGGGAAATAAGGAAGGTGGATAACATTTGAAATGTAAATAAATAAAATAACCAATAAAACATGTTTGCTCAATTGAACTAATTTTCATAAAATTAGGAGCCTTTTGGATAAACAGTTCAATTTGCAGCTGATTTCATTTTACTGTTTAAAAAACAAACAAAAAACAAAACAGAAAAATCTTAGGATTATAATCTATCTTGTGCCCTAATTTTTTTTTTTTTTTTGATGCTCAGCTTGCCTACCAGGTTCAGCTGGGGCACAGTTAGTACAGGTGAGTTGCGTGCTGTACCCCATCCCACCCTGAGCTCCATCTCCTTCCCTCCTAAGGAGTCCTGCAGGACCCCAGGAACATTCATGTTCACCTGGGGCACAGCCAGTAGATGTGAGTCATGTTCTGATCCCCGAGCTCCATCATCAGGCTCAAGGCTCTTCCTGTCTCTGCTCCATCCCCACCAAGGAGAAAGATCTAGCCATCTCCAGGGGCAACCAGATAGCTAAAGGCCAGCACAAGAATAAAATCAACAAGAATCAGGATAATATGGCATCAGCAGAGACGTGCAATCCTACCACAGCAAGCCCTTGATATCCTAACACACCCAAAGTACAGGAAGATGACCTCAAATCCAGTCTAAGAAGGATGATAGATGCCTTTAAAGAGGAAATGCATAAATCCCTTAAAGAAATACAGAAAAGTGCAATCAAACCATGCCCTAGGTGCCATCAAGAGGGA
>NC_034613.1:72338792-72346979 GCF_900095145.1 Mus pahari | reverse complement strand
TCCTGCATAATAAACCTCTCCCACGTGGAACACCTTGGCCTGGTCTGCTGCTTGGTTTATCTGCCCAAAATATAAAAACACCAGTTAAAGAAAATGTTATATCAAAAAAGTTCTTGACACAAAACATCCAAGAAATCTGGGAAACTACGAAAAGACCAAACCTAAGAATAATAGGAAAAGAAGAAGAAGAATGTTGCCTACCTGCCTTGAAGCAGGCTGATTCAGATCTTGTTGCCACTAAGCACAGGACCACCTGGGGTGGAACCTTCCGACTTACAAAGCAGGTTCTATTGTTCTACACCTGCCACTGCTTTCCTCCAAAGCATTATCTCTACCTGCTGAGACCCTTAAGACCTTCCGGAGGGAGACAGCATCCTGCAGATCACCTTCAGCTGGCGAAGGGCATCAAGAAAGGAGTGGTGGGGGATGGGCCTCCTCCCTCTATATAAGCTCAGAATCTTAGTAAACTTGGGGGCTTTGATCAGCTATATTGTCTTAGCCCTCCTTCCTTGTTCCCTGTCTAATCTCTTTCAGCCCCAGCCTGCCTTTCTGGAATACCCAGTAGAGTGTGGCTGCGGGCAGTTGCACTCAGAAAAAGACTTCCAGTTCCAAGACTCAGAAAATATTTACAACAAAATCATAGAAGAAAACTCCCCAGTGTAAATAATGAGGCGCCTGTAAACAACGTGAAGCTTAAAAAACACCAAATAGATTGGACCAGAAAAGGGAATCCTCCTCCCACATAGTAAACAAAACACGAAACCTACAAAACCAAGAAAGAATTTAAAATCTACACAAGAAAAATAGTCAAGTAACATATAAAGGCAGACTATTAGAATTACACAGGACTTCTCAATAGAGACTCTTAAAACCAGAAGGTCCTGGCCAGATATCTTTCAGACTCTAAGAGACCACTGATGTCATCCCAGACTATTTTACTAAGCAAACATTTCAACACCATAAATGGAAAAAAAAACAATCTTCCAAGACAAAAAAAAAAATTTTTAAACAGTATCTATTGACAAATCCAGAAATACAGAAGCGACTAGAAGGAAAACTTTAAACCAAGGAGGGTAATGACAGCCAAGAAAATATAGGAAATAACCTGACACCAATAGAACCTAAGGAAGGGAAACACACACACACACACACACACACACACACACACACACTATTAACATCAATATCAAAATAATAGGAATAAACAATCATTTAATTACTCTCAACATTAATGGACTATAAAATGACACAGGTTAATAGCATGGACAGAAAAACATTCTGTTTTATACAAGAAATACACTTCGGAAACAAAGATAGACATTACCTCAGAGTAATGGAGCTGGAAAAAGGTTTTCCAAACAAACGGACCCAATAAGGAAGCTGAAATAGCCTTTCTGTTCTCTGATAAAATAAACTTTCAAACAAAATTAATCAAAAAATGATTAGGAAGGCACTTCATGCTCACCAAAAGAAAAAAAAAATCCACCAGATGATGTCTCAATTCTAAACATCCCTGCCGAAATGCAACCATACCCGAATTTGTAAAACAAATATTACTAAAGCTTAAATCACACATTGAACTCCATACATTAATAGTGGGAGATTTCAAAACCCCACTATCCACAAAAGACAGATCATCTAAACAGAAACTACAGAGGGAAATACATATACATTTGATATATAGCGGACATTATGTATCAAATGGACCTAACAGATATCTACAAAACATTTCACACGCAAAAACAAAAGAATCTACCTTCTCAGCATCTCACAGAACGTTCTCAAAAAGTGCCCATATACTCAGTCTTAAAGCAAGCCTCAACAAATACAAGAAAATCAGAATAACACCTTGTATCTTATCCAACACCATGGACCAAAGCTGGACTTCTAGAACAACAGAAACACTGGAAAGCTTACAAACTCATGGAAACTGAACAACTTTCTATTTAATGACCACTAAGTTCAGGAAGAAATAAAGAAAGTAATTAAAGACTTTCTAGAATTCAATGAATATGAAGGCACAACATACCCAAACTATGTGACACAATTAAGGTAGTGCTAACAAAATAGTTCATAATACTAAGTGTCATCATAAAGAAATTGGAGAAATCTCAAACCAGGAATTTGAAAGCACATCTAAAAGCTCTTGAAAAAGAAAAGAAGTAAATACACCCAAGAGGAATGGATGGGAAGAGATGATCAAAATCAGGGCTGAAATCAATACATTAGAAACAAAAAGAACAATACAAAGAATCAATAAAAGCAAGAGGTGGTTCTATGATAAAAACAACAATATAGACAAATCATTAGCCAAACTAACTAAAAGGCAAAGACACATTTTACATATTAATAAAATCAGAGGGACATAACAACAGATACTGAAGAAGTTCAAAGAATCATTAGGTCTTACTTCAGAATCCTGTACTCCAGAAATTGAATCAAAAGGAAATGGAGGATTTTCTTGATAGATTCCACTTATGAAATTCAATCAAATTCAGTTAAACTATCTACCTAGATCTACACCCTCCAAGGAAATAGAAGAACTAATTAAATGTCTCCTAACCAACAAAAGCCCAGGGCCAGATCATTTTAGTGCAGAATTCTACCAGACTTTCAAAGAAGAGGTAATACCAATACACCTCAAAGTATTCTACAAAATAGAAACAGAAGGAACATTGCCAAATCATTCTGTAATGCCATAGTCACCTGGACATCAAAACCACACAAAGTCTCAACAAAAATTTCAGACTAATTTCCCTTATGAACATTGATGGGAAAATATTCAATAAAATACTAGCAAATAGAAAGCAGGAACACCTTAAAAAAGATCCTCTGTCATGATCAAGTAGGCTTCATCTTAGGGATGCAGGGGTGGTTCAACATACAAAACTCCATCAATGTAATTAGACATGTTAATACATAAAAAGATATAAACACATATGAACATCTCATTAGATGCTATAGAAGACCTTGACACAATTCTATGCCCCTTCATGATAAAAGTTTGGAGAGATCGGGAATACAGGTCCATACCTAACCATAATAACGGCAATATATAGCAAGCCAATAGCCAGTGTCAAATTCCATGGAGAGAAACGTAACGCAATTCCATTAAAATCTGGAAAAAGAAGTCTGTCCTCTCTCTCCATATATACTCAATATAGTATTTGGAATTCTAGCTAGAACAGTGACACAACTAAAGGAGATCAAGGGGATAAAATTTGAAAAGGAACAAGTCAAATTATTTCTATTTGCAGATATATGATACTATATATGAGTGACCCCAAAATTTCTACCAGAGAACTCTTATGGCTGATAAACACCTTCAACAATGTGGCTGGATACAAAATTAACTAAAAACAATCTTTAACCCTCCATTATCAAATGATAAATGAGATGAGAAAGACTTTACAAAAATAGCACCTTTTACAGTAGCCACAAATAATATAAATTATCTTATGAAACTCTAACAAAGCAAGTGAAAGACATATGACAAGAAGTCTTGTAAAAACTGCTGAAGATACCATAAGTTGAGAAAATTTCTCGTGTTGATAGATCAGTAGGATTATCATAGTAAAATTTGCCATTTTACCAAAAGCAATCTACAGATTCAATGTAATTTCTATTAAAATTCTAAAACAATTCTTTATAAACCTTGAAAAAGTAGTTCTCTGCTTCATATGGAAAAATCAATGAAATAGGATAGCCAAAACTAACATGTAGAATAAAAGAACTTCTGGAAGTATCACCACCCTTGATCTCAAGCTGTACTACACAGCAATAAAAATTAATACTTCATAGTATTGGTACAGAAACAGACAGAGTGATAAATGGAATTGAAATAAACCCAGAAATAAACCCATATATGTATGGACTCTTGATTTTTGATAAAGAAGCCAAAACCATACAAAGGAAAAAAAGAAAGCATCTTCTTTTTTTAATTTATTTTATTAGATGTTTTCTTCATTTACATTTCAAATGTTATGCCAAAAGTCCCTTATATCCTTCCCCCACCATGCTCCCCTACCCACCCACTCCCACTTCTTGGCCCTGGCATTCCCCTGTATGGGGCATATAAAGTTTGCAAGACCAAGGGGCCTCTCTTCCCAATGATGGCCGACTAGGCCATCTTCTGCTACATATGAAGCTAGAGACATGAGCTCTGGGGAGGGGAGGGTGGCTGATTAGTTCATATGGTTGTTCCACCTATAGGGTTGTAGACCCCCTCAGCTCCTTGGGTAATTTCTTTTGCTCCTCCATTGGGGGGCCTGTGTTGCATCCTGTAGATGACTGTGAGCATCCACTTCTGTATTTGCCAGGCACTGGCACAGCCTCACAGGAGACAGCTATATCAGGTTCCTTTCAGCAAAATCTTGCTGGCATATGCCATAGTGTCTGCATTTGGTGGCTGATTATGGGATGGACACCCGGGTGGGGCAGTCTCTGGATGGTCCATCTTTTCATCTTAGCTCCAAACCTTGTCTCTGCAACTCCTTCCATGGGTATTTTATTCCCTATTTTTTGGAGAAATGAAGTAGCCACGTGTTGGTCTTCCTTCTTCTTGATTTTCTTGTGTTTTGGAAATTGAATCTTGGGTATTCTAGGTTTCTGGGCTAATATCCACTTATCAGTGAGTACATATCAAGTGACTTCTTTTGTGATTCGGTTACCTCACTCAGGATGATATCCTCCAAATACATCCATTTGCCTAAGAATTTCATAAATTCATTGTTTTTTATAGCTGAGTAGTACTCCATTGTGTAAATGTACCACATTTTCTGTATCCATTCCCCTGTTGAGGAATATCTGGGTTCTTTCCAGCTTCTGGCTATTATAAATAGGGCTGCTATGAACAGAGTGGAGCATGTGTTCTTATTACCAGTTGGAACATTTTCTGGGTATATGCCCAGGATAGGTATGGCTGGATCTTCTGGTAGTACTATGTCTAGTTTTCTGAGGAACCGTCAGACTGATTTCCAGAGTGGTTGTACAAGCTTGCAATCCCACCAGAAATGGAGGAGTGTTCTTTTTTCTCCACATCCTCACCAGCATCTGCTGTCACCTGAATTTTTGATCCTAGCCATTCTGACTGGTGTGGGGTAGAATCTCAGGGTTGTTTTAATTTGCATTTCCCTGATGATTAAGGATGTTGAACATTTTTTCTAGTGCTTCTCAGCCCTTCAGCATTCCTCAGTTGAGAATTCTTTGTTTAGCTCTGTACTCCATTTTTTTAATGGGGTTATTTGAATTTCTGGAGTTCAGCTTCTTGTGATAAAAGAAAGCATCTTCAACAAATGATGCTGGTCTAATTGGATGTCTTCATGTCAAAGAATGCAAATAGATCAATATTCATCACTCTGCACAAAACTCAAGTCTAAGTGGATCAAGAACCCCAACATAAAACCAAATACAGAAAATCTTACAGAAGAGAAAGTGGGAAGTAGCCTTGAGAGTATTGGCACAGGAGACAATTTCCTGAACAGAACACCAATGGCTCAGGCTTTAAAATCAACTATTGATTAATAGATAGTGAAACTGAAAAGCTTCTGCAAGGTAATGGAAACTGTCAATAGAAAAAAATGGCACCATGCAGATTTATAGGATCTTTACCAATACTACATGCAACAGAGGGTCAATATCCAAAATTTATCTAGAACTCAAGAAGTTAAACACCAATAACCCAAATAATCCAATTTAAAAAATAGGGCACAGTGTTAAACAGAGAATTCTCAACAGAGGAATCATGAATGGCTGAAAAGCACTTAAAGAAATGTTCAAAGTCCTTATTCATCAGGGAAATGCAAATAAAAACAACTTTGAGATTTTAACTTACACTGGTCAAAGTGGCTAAGATCAAAACCTCAAGGGACCCCACATGCTGGTGAGGGTGTGAAGCAAGGGAAAAATTCCCCTGTTGCTGGTAGGAGTGCAAACTTGTATAACCAGTTTGGAAATCAATCTGATGGTTTCTCATAAAAATGGGAACAGTTTTATGTCAAGACCCAGATATCCCATTCCTGGGCATATACCCAAAAGGTGTTCTACCATTCTACAAGGACACATGATCAACTATATCCATAGCAGCTTTATTTCCAATAGCCAGAAACTGAGAACAACCTAGATGTCCTTCAACCAAAGAAGTGATAAATAAAATATGGTACATTTAAACAAGGTGACACTACTTGACTATTAAAAAGAAGGACATCATAAAATTTACAGTCAATTGTATAGAACTAGGAAAATATCATCTTGTGTGAGGTAGCCCAGACCCAGAAAGACACTCGTGGTATGTACTCACTTATAAGTGGGTAATAACTACCAATACAGGATAACCATGCTAAAATCCATGGACCCAGTGAAGTTAATAACAAGGAGAGTCCAAAGGAGGATGCTTGAATCTCATTCTGAAGGGGAAAGGAAGTAGATGTTGGAAGTGGATGAAGAGATGCAACTGGATGGAAGAGGGGATAGGGGGTGGATTAGGTTGAAGATCATGTGTGTGGGGAGTGGGAATGGGGGTAGGGGTAAGAGAGCTGGGAGAGAGAAGGGACAACTGTGGGTGGCAACTCTGGGTCAATCTGGAGACCAGGGACTGTGGAGGCTCCTGGGAGGATATGGGGGTGAGATTAGTTGAGACTCCTAGGAGTGGGCAAAATGGAGACTGATGTGGCCACCTCCTATAGCCAGGCAGGATATCCAGTGATGGGATGGGGACACCAACACACCCACAAAATCTTTGAACCTAAAAATGCCCTGCCTATGAGATGTTAAGGGATAAAGATGGGCTAGAGATTGAGAGAATAGCCACAAAATTATTAGCCCAACTTGAGAACCATCTTATGGGAGAAAGCCAACCTCTGACACTATTAATGATATTTTATCCATTTGCAGAGAGGAGCCAAGCATAACTTCCCTCTGTAAGGCTTTATCTAGCAGCCGATAAAAACACATGCAGAGAACCACAGTCAAACATCAGGGGAAGCTCAGGGAGTCTTGTGTGCGAGTTAGGGCCAGCTGGAGGGGTCAAGGACACCACAAGAAGACCTACAGAGTCAACTAATCTGAGCTCACAGAGACTCACAGAGACTGAATCACCAAGGAGCACACATCGTCTGGACCTAGGTCCCCTATACACCTGTAGCAGAAGTGCAGTATGGGTTTCATGTGGGTGCCCTAACAATTAGAAAGGGGGCAATCTCTGACTCAGACACTATTGTCTGCTTTGGATCCCTTTCCCCTAGCTGGGCTGCCTTGTCTGCCTCAATGGAAGAGGATGCATTTAATCCTGATGCAACTTGATGTGCCAGGGCAGGTCAGTACAGGGAGTGGTGGGCGAGGCAGGAATGTGAGGGTGGGATTAAGAATGAAGGGGGAAGGGCCCTGTGAGCTGGATGTAAAGTGAGTAAATAAATGAATTAATGAAAAAACATCTAACTATGAAGAGAGATATAATTGTTGGAGTAGAAGGACAAGGGAGGCTCTGCCACTGACTCCTGACCCACCCATTGCAGGCATAGATTTAACCCATTTGTTACTTTACAGTAATCAGGACAGTTAAACCACATTGTAAAATATACCTACAAAGATATTACATTATCCTCATTATAGTAGAAAACATCTAGCTGGGCTTTGCTTCAAAACAGCACAAAAAACAATTCACTTCCAAAGTATATTTGCTGGATTGCTGTTCACCAATGTATGTGTTAATGAGGTTTTCATTCCCTCTCTCAAGTGGTCTGGTACTAAATTACTCAAAGTCTCCAGAGTTAATTGGAAAGCAAGACCCAAATGTTCCCAAAGTATTGCTGATTGGTTCTCCGAAAAGTCATTTCAGTCTTCCATCACCCCAGACAACACAGATAACATTGTAACATGTCCAGGAGCAACATACTTGTGGGTGAACTACATCAGTCCTCCAAAGATAAACCACAGCAGTGAGCATACGGACAGTCTCTCCCTTCAATCCTATTTCATTTTTAAAAATCATCTGGAATTTACCTTTATATAGAAATATGGTTTGAACATTATCAATAATATAAAGAATATAATAATATATACTGTATCCCTTTCATTCTTTTTGCACCATGAATGTATTTAAAAATTTAAAACTGGATCTTTGCTCCAGTGCACTGCCGGGGAGAGAGCGGACTGGAGAGGAGGGACCCGCAGCTGGACCCGATCGTCCTG
>NC_034613.1:72337203-72338781 GCF_900095145.1 Mus pahari | reverse complement strand
AAAAAAAAAAGCTGATGTTATGCCAACACAATTAAATAAAAATACATGAAAGGAAAAAAAAAATTAAAACTGTAGATTAACATGGAAACAAGCATATTTATGTACTTTCCCTGAAATCACTGGAACATTCCTGAAAATAAAATTTAGGAGAGAACCGTAATGCATGATCTCTTCATATTATTCATTGATTTGACCTGTGGTTCTTTGTCATTAGTCAGGGAGAAACTCAGTTAACTAAAGAAATGTACATGAACAACTGTAACATGAACATAGATCTTTCTCTATGACATTGGTAAAAAGATTAATATTCTTTAGATTGCAGTCTTCATCTTTTATTTTTGTACTGGTACAATATCAAAAGGTATTGTTTTGGAAACCTGAAAAATAATCTCTGGTAAAATTCATTTGATTCATGTAAAGACTCTAAAATTGTCTTGCAATTCATAAAATTGAAAAGGGTCTTCAGAAAATAATTAGATAGCACTACCTTCCAGATACAAAGTTTGGTTTAGTGCAGAGTTTATTGTTGGAAATAATTTTTATTTTAATTAATATGAATAGTATGTATATTTGAGGTTCTACTTGCTTGTAGTGTTAACATCTTTAAATTTTAAAACATGATTGCATATTAAACAGTTTTTTGTTTCTGCTAAAAAGATATGAATAAAATAGTATAGAAATAAGTTTTAAAAGTAGAAGGGGCAGAAAGGTAACACATTCTACCATTGTCTGGGCTGTATAGTGTATTTTTAAAATGAGACTATGGAGACATGTGGGAGGGGAGATTACACAGGGATAGAGATCAAGTTAAAAGTCATAACTGGGATCAATTCTTTAAAATTTGTTAAGTCCATACATCTGATTTAATATATATCCTTATTCACAATAACTTATAAAAAATAGAAATTTGGATTGTTAGATATCAGTAGAAAATAACCAGAGAATTGCAAAGCTCAGAGGTTCAATTTAGCACAGAGGATACATTTTCTAAGATGAAAAGACAAAGCCAGGTGGTGGAGTACACCTTTATTCCCAGCACTTGGGAGGCAGAGGCAGGCAGATTTCTGAGTTCAAGGCCAGCCTGGTCTAAAGTGAGTTCTAGGACAGCCAGGGCTATACGGAGAAACCCTGTCTCGAAAAAACAAAAAACAAAACAAAAAAATACCCCAAAAACCCAAAAACAACATAAAAAAGACAAAAAACACAGTTGAATCAAATAAGTCGCTAAAGTTATCATCATTCAAAAGATTGCATGTATATCAGAATACTGTCAGTAGAATATGAAAATACCAATGATTTCATAAGGCTTAAGTTACACTGTATGATTATATGGCTTCAATTATCCAGGTATTAAGCACTCTTGCAAGGTTTTGTTTGTTTTTTTTTTATTTGATATTTTCTTTATTTACATTTCAAATGCTATCCCGAAAATTCCCTATACCTTCCCCCCTGCCCCTGCTCACCTACCACCTACTCCCAATTCTTGGCTCTCGCATTCCCCTGTACTGGGGCATATAAAGGTTGCAAGACCAAGGGGCCTCTCTTCCCAATGATGGTCGATTAGGTCATCTTCTGCTA
>NC_034613.1:72312509-72335428 GCF_900095145.1 Mus pahari | reverse complement strand
TTAGGTCTTGGATGGTTTTGTTCAATTCCATCACCTGTTTGGTTGTGTTTTCCTGTAATTCTTTAAAGGATTTTTGTGTTTCCTCTTTAAGGACATCTACCTGTTTAGTAGTGTTCTCCTGTATTTCTTTAAGGGCTTCTACCTCTTTAGCAGCATTCTCCTGTATTTCTTTAAGTGAGTTATTAATGCCCTTCTTAATGTCCTCTACCAGCATCATGAGTTATGATTTTAAATCTGAGTCTTGCTTTTCGGGTGTGTTGGGGTATCCAGGACTGGCTGAGGTGGGAATGCTGGGTTCTGTTGATGGTGAGTGGTCTAGGTTTCTGTTAGTAAGATTCCTATGTTTGCCTTTTGCCATCTGGTAATCTCTGGAGTTAGTTGTTATAGTTATCTCTGGTTGGAACTTGGTCATCTTGTGATTCTGTTAGCCTCTGTCAGCAGTCCTGGGAGTCCAGCTCTCTCCTGAGTCTAAGTGGTCAGAGTACTCTCTGCAGGCAAGCTCTCCTCTTACAGGGAAGGTGCACATAGGTCTGGTGTTCAGACCTGCCTCCTGGCTGAAGATGTAGGCCCGAAACGGGGCCTGTCCCAGAAGCTGTGTCCCCTCTGCAATTTGCACACTCACCTCCACAGACTAGTCTCTGAGGGACCCTGGACACAATATGGCTCTCTCATCTGCTCTGGCGGACTGAGCCTTCCCTTACCAGCTCAGGCAGTGAGAGCCCTCCCGGGTGGATACCTCTCCTCTGGTGGGGAAGGTGTCTGGATGTCTGGAGCTGGAAACAGGGTCTGTCCCAGAAGCCATGTTGCTTCTGTCTATCTCAGAAGCTGTGTAACTTCTGCAGTCCACACTCTCACCAGTGCAGACTGGAGCCTGGGTGANCCAGAGCAAAGATGGCTCCCTTACCAGCTCAGGCAGTGAGAGCCCTCCTGAGCAGACACCTCTCCTCTGGCAGGGAAGGTGCCAGGATGTTTGGAGCCAGAAACAGGGTCTGTCCCAGAAGCTGTGTCGCTTCTGCAGTCTGCCCTTTCACAGGTGCTGACTGGAGCATGGGCGACCTGGAGCAAATAAGGCTCCCTTACCATGCACTCTTGCAGTTAACAGTGAAGTTCAGAAAGACAACGAGTTCTTTATATTTACATTCAACATTTTTGGATATAGTATTTTGCACTAACTAAAGTGCTATTTTTCTGTTTTAGGCTTGTCCATAGTAATGATTTAGGTTGATACTTTAAATGACTTGATGAAACTCATAGAGAAGATTGTACTATCATGAACAGTTTATGGATTATAGAGGGACCCTTGGGGAGTCTTAGTGAGCTTCCAAATTAAGTGGCAAAATCTTGAAACACCCCAATCAGACCACAGTATTCTGAAATGCTTCCTCTTAAAGTGGCTTGCATATCTCAGTATAAGATAAATATAATGGATAATGATACATGACTACTAAAAGGTCCTTTGCTTTTTTGTGATTACTATATGAATTAGGACTATGGTATATGTGTGTAGAAAAAATAAATTATTCTTTTACTTACTTTCATCTACTGTCTAAGAGACCTATTAGGTAGAACAACAATATGAACTAACCAGTACCCCCTGAGCTTGTGCCTCTAGCTGCACATGTAGCAGAAGATGGCCTAGTCAGCCATTATTGGGAAGAGAGGCCCCTTGGTCTTGTAAACTTTATATGCCCCATACAGGGGAAGGCCAGGGCCAAGAAGTGGGAGTGAGTGGGTAGGGGAGCAGGGCAGGGGGAGGGTATGGGGGACATTCAGGATAGCATTTGAAATGTAAATGAAGAAATATCTAAGAAAATAAATTTAAAAAATGAACTTTGCAGTTTGGCTTCAAGATAGGCTTCAGAATTTTATATTAAAAACAAGTCATTACTTCTTATTAACCACAAAATTCTATAATATACATTTATTATTTTTTATAATAACTGTATTTGGTATTACATGAGGAAAATCTAACATGAAAATCAGATTCGTCCTTCATTGTGCTACTATAAATTTTAAATTAAAATAAATACATTTTAATATGACCAATAGAGAAATGAATTAATCTCACAAAGTGACTAAATCATGGTAGATTTTAAAGGAATGGTCCTTTTAATTTCAAACATATTATGATGGCTCAAATAAGATTTAGAAGAAAAGATGTAAGATTACTAATAGCATGAGCTAATTAAAACATCATAATAAAGATGAATAAGATTGTTGATTTCTTACTTTTAATTACTAGGGAAAAACATCATCTAAAAAGATCAAGATATATAGAAACTTATTGATGGCCTTCAAATAATTAATTAAGATTTGTAAAGCATGTTATAAATTGAGAATCCTTTGCAATTAGAATTGCAATACCAAAGGAACAACTGTACCTGCCTTCAAGGATTCCCTGAAACATTCCCTGCTTAGTGTAGTATTTAAGATTCTTCAACATTAACTTACTATATATTCCACAAGGGCAACAATTCACAGAATTCCTGGCATTTATAAGACATACATTAAATCCAGTTAAAATCAATAACCCTGCTATGAACAAGACACAATTCTAAAAATGAGTCCATTGGCTCTTGGTTTTTAAACTTTTAAAATGCATTGACCAGTATGTATAATTGTTTAGGTTTTTCATTCTTTTTTAAAAATGATATTCACTTCTCTCACAAAAGTTAAAAAAAGAAATAATTTGTAGCAACTGTTGCTAGAGAAAGGGAACTCTAAGAGAGAGTTATAGTTATAATGGACATTTTTACACATGAGAAGAGGCTTTCTTTTGTCTAAGTGCTTGTTCTTTTCCCCCTAGCAATAAAAGTGACATGGTAGACAGACTTACTGGGCAACACATTGTATTTAGTTGTCAGTGGCTGAATTTCTATTATTCTTACCTGAATGTTGAGAAAGAGAACACACACAAAAAAGAACAACCTTTGTCAAAATTTGCTTCTCATTTTGGCAATGTTTCAGAATTCTCAAAAGTAGAATCCTGGTTCAAACATATCATCTTATAAACCATCCTGCCCAGGTACGCATATGCCTTGTTTTACCAAACACATCTCTGCCTGCTCTGTCTTGGATTACCTACAAACTGGAAGGACATTTTCTCTGCGACTACTCATAGTGTCAGAATCATCCAGTTTGTTGTGGATGTGATGTGCACAAAGCTTTGTGGCACAGGACGAGAGAGACAATTTTCACCATTTGACACTGATCTACTCATTGAGATTCTTTGTCTATCAGCATGAAATAGTTCCTAACCCATCTGATTTGCCTTGTATCTAGCTAGTATTTCTCTACTGTATTCTCTACTATATTCACAGGAATGGATCTGAACCTTGTAATTTCTGTTTATTTCTGTACACATGTGTATCTGGTTTTGTTTTCTAAATTACCTGGCCAATGTTTATAAGAAATTAGTTTGTATTTCTTTTACAGATGCTGCCTAAGTGCTGTTTAGTATTTGGGATAAATTTAGGCAATAATAATGTTTCCTATGCTTTACATATGCAACTCCACTGCATATGCCAAGATAATGTGATGTGTGTATATAGCACATTATTAGAGGGATATTACATTACTATTTTCTACAGACCATATGGTTCAATAGACAGAAGGCCATTGATGACATAATTTTAACTAACTGGCCTCACATACCAACAATCCTTAAAGGTTTATTCATTTCACCCATCTTTATAATTGTATTAACCATACCAATAGGAAGTACATTATGTTTTAAGAGAATATTTTTACTTCATTATTTCCAAGATCAGTTTCTACTTGGAAAATTAAATAAATGTCGCAGATCACAAGGTGAGAGAAATTCTGGACATTAAGGCAAGAACTTTAACTATATTAGTAATAGAGTTCCTGGAATTCAGCTGAGACAGACTAGCCTTTGGAAACTCCCTAAATAATCAAAACTATTGCATTTAAATCCTAGATCACACTGAAATGCTTCACTAGAAATTCATATATGTATTGTCTTAATTAACACCTGAACATGAGTCATAATTCATTTACATACCAATACATTTTTTTTCTTTTTAAACTAATGCATGGTGCAATTCTCAGAAATGTGAGCAACTGCTATAAAGGATATTTTAGGTTTTGGTGTTGAATTCATTAAATTTAAAAATAAAATTTGTATAGATAGATGTTTTAGCAGTTAAAAGCACATACTGACAAGAGTTTCGTTCCCAGCCCTCATATCATGCAGATCACAACTGCCTGGAGCTCAAATTACAGGGTAACCAGATTAAGTCCTCTATTATCTGTGGGTATCTGCACTCACACGTTCATATCTATACATAGACGCACAGACAAACATGGAATTTTTTTTTAAAAAAAAAAAACCTTTAAAAATGTGTACACTTGTAGAATCATCAACAAAGTTGTCTTCTGTTTCAGTGTAATGCTATCTTAACTATGTTATAATATATGTTACTTTATTAAAAATGATGATTCACTTTCTAGAAACTCCTCTTCTCACATGTGCAGACACTGAACTTGAGTGTCACCATAGCAAACTCAGTGCTCCAGAGTGTTTTCTATTTGAAATGGGACCTAGGGATGGCATTGGGTTTAAGAAATCTTCAGGCACTGACAGACAACCACAGGAAAACTTTAAGATGAAGGCTATCAAAAAGAAAATAAACAGAATTTAAAAAGAGGGAATGAGGACATTTGCCTTCTGTGAACCCAATCTCTGACCCTCACAGCTCCATAGAGATTGAAATAGCATTTTAAAAATTGCTCCCTTTTACAGCCAGCTGTGACTATCGGTGAATGAGAGGTCTACTTCATATACGAACCTGAATTAAAAACAGCCAGCCTTTTAGTCAGTTCAGAGCCCACAGTCTTGATTACATTTGACACAATAATCATCATCATATCTTAAGACTCAAATCAGCCTGACAGTGCTCGACTCAGGGCTGCTTCTCCCAATTAGCTGAAAATTGCAGCCCAGCTCATCTTCTAGGGAAGTTTACATTACAATTTTGCTGTGGGGAAAAAAGCAGTGAACATGATGGAGGGAGCAAATCAACTTTCTAACTTTTACAATAACTATTTTAAGCTCACCAAAACTGGTTAAACCTGTTTGGACAGGACTGAAAAAAAAAGTAGTTTCTTTTCTTTTTTTTTTTATTATTTTCACTTTCAATTATTGCTGAAAAAATACATGTTTAAGATAAGTAGATCTACTTGAAATAAAAGGGAGAAATAAACAGAAATTGTGTATATTTTCAAAATGAACATTTTAAAAATAGTAGTTATTTTTTGGCAAAAGTCATATTAAAATAAATTAGTATGTCTATGCATACATAATTTGACTCTATAGACTTAGTAGTATCAAGGTCCTAGCAATGAATTTCTCATTTACTTTTGTAACTATCCATGGGAAACATTCCTAAATTGTTTTTTTATATATAAAAGGGTAAATAATCAACAATATTTTGTGCATTTTATTTCCTTAATTGTGCGATATAGATCAAAACAATTTATAGCCCCTGTGTGGGAATGAACAGTTCCTCTAAGTAACATTGCCCTCATGTTCTTCCAAACCATCTTCTCAGTGAATAACAATACAAATTTGGGAGAGTCTAGAAATATAGGAAAATACTGAGGAACAGGTCATTGAAAATGAATGACAAAACTTGGAGACGTTGAGAAGAGGATATATGTTAGCCACTAAGAATGGAGAACATATACAGGCAGGAATGTGTATATACAACCTGACAAAGCACAAAAGCACAGGGGAAGCAAATGCCAACAATGACAGAGAAAGAGCACAGGGATGAGGTGGACACAAAAATGAATATCATGAGAGACAGAGCTAAAAACAGAAGCATTAAGGAGTGGCAGAAATGACAGATATGCAAGTATAGTTTAAATAAAAATTCTTTGCTGTACAAAAATGTCTTATTTCTCCATGGATATATAGAAGATAAATTATTGGATGAGCTATTTTCTACAAGATACTGTGTTTCAATATGTTTAATTCACAGGTATTATAAGAGAAGAAAAATAAATACTTATCTTGTTGACATTACAGTTGTATTCCTTTGTGATTTTCAATGGATTTTTTTTACAGCCTGGTTTTTGATGCAGTTACTGTTATTTTTAAGAAACAGCCAAACTTATTGAGATAATTAACTGTTTATTATGTGCAATATCCTCTGAATTCTCTCCTAATTCTATGTGGTATGTCTTATTAATAAATGTAATGTTTGTGGTTTTCAAAGAATTAACTGATGTATTTTAAGATTAATCAATGATCTGAATAATATAAGTAATATTTCTGCATGTTATTAGTCTTTAGAAAGCAAAGTTGACATTTTAATATGTCATTGAAATTAAATCTTTGAGAATTGGTCTTAGACTCTGGGAAAATGGTCAGTCTTTTAAACCACTATCTTAAAAGAAGTATTCACCCACATTTTCATTAAGACTATGTAATGCACCACTATAATTATAATGAAGATCATAGCTACTGAAGATATTAGGACAAAATAATAATAATGAACTTTGCAAAAATTTAATCCTGGGCCATTATTGTCCTACATACTTACAGAAGTTTTTTGTTTCCTTGTTTGTTTTTCACATTCTGTCCTAGATCATAAATAAGGGACATGAATGAAAATCTTTTGAATATCTAGTATTTCCCTTAAATTGCATAAATCAAGCTACATAAGATTTTTCATTCTTTCATGAGTATAATTTTTCATAGTGACAAAATGTTATTTGCAGGTTGTTATTTAACTAAGACCCTTACTAACTGACTACCTTATTTCTTTCAGTTGGTCTCAATGCATATACAATATTGATTATCACACAAAACATTTGTAAACTCATACAAATTGACTATCAAACAATGTGGTCATATGCCTATCAGTGATCATAAAAGCATAGTTATGAGCAAGATTTGCTTGCCACATAGAGGAACTTTACTTTTGTTTTCAACCTAATACTCCACATTTCCTGGTCATCTCTGTAAGTTGCTAACAAATACTCAGCATTTTCTATATCACAGAGAAAGCCGGGCAACATAAGAGGCTGGTTGGCTGGGTAACTGTAATATGGTTTACTTGGAAATATCCTTGAAGATTACCTGAACACTTAATTGACACAGGATGAGGATAGCACATTTGTGAAAGATGAATTCCATTCAAACTGATGGTGCTTCTCAGTGTGATCTGTTCACTTCTTGGAACAAATCAAAATGTTGAATTGAATTTCAAAAATGTTACTGGTAATTACTTAGGCAATCACTGGCTCCCCAAAATAACTTTCTAGATTTGAGCTCCTTCCCTTCCCTGCTAAAGAACCAGAAAATGTGGTCAGAGTTTATTACTCCATAATAGGTTTATGTTCACTTTCCTTCATGGATTAATATAGTTGGTATGAACAATGGATGTGCTAGAAACATATACTTTTTATGTTTTTATGGATTTTATATAAGACACTTATACTTTTATAAGACATTCACCAAACGACTTAAATTGCTAATTAACCAGTAAGCAGCTTGAGTATTTGGAGGAAGAAATGCTATAGAAGTAATTACATAGTCTATATAAATATTCACCTGCATAATATTTTTTAAAAAATGAAGTATTTCTCACTAGATAAGGTGAACATCATAATTTTCCTCATTTGATCACATCTTAAACATAAATTAATGTGTATGTGTCTTTAACTACTTTTTCCCTGGCAGAGTTTTGTCATAAAACCAAGGCTTTCCTTGAACATATGAAGCCTCTGCCAGGGCCCTGAAAATATTGTCCCCCTGTTTCTTTTTCCTAAGTCCTAGGAACCAGGCACGTACCAGAATTTTATTAAGGTTGAATAAAATGCTTACCTCACAAGCACAGTGAACAATGTACAAAATTCTTTATTTCCCTACTGAATTGTAACCATGATTAGACTACTTTAAACATACCTTGAAAATAATATAAGCTTATATAAGTGATATCTCTTGTGTTTATTATTACATATTTTCTTTATTTACATTTCAAATGTTATCCTCTTTCCTTGTTACCCCTTTGAAAACCCCCTATTCTATTCCCCCCTCCCCCTACTCACCAACCAACCCACTCCCGCTTCCCTGTCTTGCCTTTTTCCTACACTGGGACATCAATCCTTCTCAGGACTATGGTCCTCTCCTCCCAATGATGGCCAACAAGGCCATCCTCTGCTACATATGCAGATAGAGGGATGGGTTCCTCCATGTGTACACTTTGGTTGATGGTTTAGTCCCTGGGAGTTCTAGGGGTACTGGTTAGTTCATATTGTTGTTCCTTCTATGGGGCTGCAAGTCTTCTGCTCCTTTGGACCGTTTTCTAGCTCCTACATTGGGGACCCTGTACTCAGTCCCATGGATGGCTGTGAGCATCCACTTCTGTGTTTGTCAGCCATGGGCAGAGCCTCTCAGGAGACAGCTATATCAGGCTCTTGTAAGCAAGCACTTGTTGGCATCCACAATAGCATCTGGGTTTTGTAACTGTATATGGGATGGATCCCCAGGTGGGGCAGTAATCTGGATGGCCTTTTCTCCAGTGTCTGCTCCACACTTTGTCTCTGTTTCTCCTCCCATGAGTATTTTGTTCCCCCTTCTAAGAAAGACCAAAGTATCCATACTTTAGTATTCCTTCTTCTTTAGCTTCATTTGGTCTGTGAATTGTATCTTGGGTATTCTGAGCTTCTGGGCTAATATCCACTATCAGTGAGTGCATATCATGTGTGTTCTTTTGTGATTGGGTTATCTTACTCAGGATGATGTTTTCTAATTCCATCCATTTGCCTAAGAATTTTATGAATTCATTGTTTTTCATAGCTGCGTAGTATTCCATTGTGTAAATGTACCACATTTTCTGTATCCATTCCTCTGTTGAGGGACATCTGGGTTCTTTCTAGCTTCTGGCTATTACAAATAAGGCTGCTATGAATATAGTGGAGTGTGTGTCCTTATTACATGTTTTAGCATCTTCTGGGTATATGCCCAGGAGTGGTATATCCTCAGGTATTACTATGCCCAATTTTCTGAGGATCCACTAAACTGATTTCTAGAGTGGTGGTACCAGCTTGCAACCCTACTAGCAGTGGAGGAGTGTTCCTCTTTCTCTACATCCTCGTCAGCATCTGCTCTCACCTGAGTTTCTGATCTTAGCCATTCTGACTGGTGTGAGGTGAAATCTCAGAGTTATTTTGATTTGCACTTCCCTAATTACAGCCACTACATCAGAGAAAAGGGGCTGGAAAACAATTTACCAAGCAAATGGTCCCAAGAAACAAGCAGGAGTAGCCGTTCTAATATCGGATAAAATCGACTTTCAACCAAAACTCATCAAAATAGTAAGGAAGATACTTCATACTCATCAAAGGAAAAATCTACCAAGAAGAACTCTCAATTCTGAACACTTATGCTGTGAATGCAAGGGCACCCACATTCATAAAAGAAACTTTACTAAAGCAAAAAGCACACATTGTACCTCACATAATAATTGTGGGAGACTTCAACACTCCACTCTCATCAAGGGACAGATCAGGGAAACACAAACTAAACAGAGACACATTGAAACTAACAGAAGTTATGAACCAAATGGATTTAACAGACACCTATAGGACATTTCCTCATAAATCAAAAGAATATACCTTTTTCTCAGTACCTCACTGTACCTCTCCAAAATTGACTATATAATTGGTCACAAATCAGACCTCAACAGATATAAGAAGATCATATCTCTTATTAGGAAAAGGAAATAGGAAAGTGGATTAATAAACATCAATTTAATAATAATTAATTTCAATTTATCATGCTTATTTCAGTATTTGGCAAAATAATATTTTATTTTAATGAAATTATTAAGAGCTAGCTGCATGTATATGACATTAGTCTTTTCAATTTACATTGCTTCACTGTGTGGTAATTTCAGTAGTTTATTCCAAATGGACATAAAATTTTAAAGGATTTATATGAGCCTATATATAAATCTATCACAGTTTGAGTCTGATTTTATTTTCAAAGTGAGAATTATAAAGCTCATCCAGCCAACATGTTTACAAAAGCAAACTTTGACAAAGCTTGGTATAAAGACAGTGAAGGTGGAATGAAACTTACTTTACCAGAAATAGCAGCTGTCACTTGCTTAGATATCTTTTGAATTCAGTCATACTAGTGTGCTGATAAAGGTAGACATGAGTTTGTAGAATTATTTGAAATAGCAAAAAGTAATAAATCAACATACTTGAGAACATTCCCAGAAAACTATAGAAACCAACATCATCAATTTATGTGGTCAGGTAAAGAACAAAGGGAAAAGGGATCAGTAGCAAATGAAAATTTCTGTGTTTAAAGAGTGATAATGGCATTTGGAGCTTGGGAAAGATAGAGTCTCTGCTTGAAATTCACTATGATTTGGATTTTAATTTTCTAACAAAGATGTATTTGTTTATGACTTAGTTTTAGATGCAGTGGAGTTCAGAGATGGGGCTACTGGGACATGGTTTTGAGGATTCTAATCTCATAAATGCCTTATGTCATTGTTGAATTCAAACCGTAATGGGCTATCAGCTTGTGGTGGTAACATTAGGACGTAGGTGACAGCTGGAGGAGGTTAAACATATTTTCTTGAAGCATAAATTTTATACTGTATCTCCACATGTTTTATGGATACCAGAAGGTCACCTTTGACCTATCATGTGCTATATTATGGCATATTCGGTGTCTACCATAGGTCCAAAATAATGTGGTCAAATGACCCAAGGCCATTTTCTTAAGCTGCTTGCCCAAGAAATTTGTTAGAGCATTAAGAAGCTTACAAACCCAAGGTATTTTCCTAATTTAAAACCATTTCTTTATTTAAAACAGTGATGTAGAATTTGTTAATTAAGACTTTTAGAATGTTATGTTCATTTGAAATGCCAGCTAGTAAATTGTAAAGACATCTTTCTACCTGCTAGGAATTTAAGAAGCAGGTATACCCCACAGAGCAAAACCCTGATCTATTCCACTAATAGAGGGATCATAGTGAAAAATGAATACTATCTCAGTAACTTGCCAAAGAAACTGCACAATTCTGCTGGTTCTTGCAACTCTTTATTGAAGAGCCTTGGCCGCTCCTCAAAGTAGACCAGTTCTCTCTGTCAGGAATAGATGCCAAGTGAAATTGGTTGGCCAAGATCACTCTACATGGGAAACATATTGAGGCTTAATCATACATACCAACTATTTGGCTGAGGTTCTAAAATTGCCTACCTGCCAGGATAAATTTTTATGTCACCAGGAGCAACCTAGTAATTATGCTAAGAGTTATCATTAGCAGGGTGTGAACTACATGTTTTATGCAGTGAAAAAACACATAACTATGAATTAGGTTCATGCCATTAAAACGTTGAGGAGAATAGAGTTTCAAGGAGGGTTAATGAAGTTTGTTCTACGGAAAAAAACTTATTAGCAGATTGTAGCAATTATAAAATCTATTGTCTATTGGTATATTGTTTATTTTTATCTACTAAAATAATGACTATGGATAAGTGTAGCATATTTTATTAAAAGTACCTCCAAGCTCTTCCACATTTTCTAAGTGTTTTCTGTTCTAACTTTTTGTAGAAATTCTTCAAAAAGAGATCCACTGAGTGCCTTGCCAAAGAGTTCATCTCTTCCTGTTTTGTGACTCCTTTATTTCTTCTTGGAAAAGTTGATAAGCTTTTAACAGACTGAAAAGTGCCAATAGTTGTCTCAACGTAATAATAGAAAAGATGTTTTATATAAAGCTATACTACCCATTCCTTTGGCTAGTATGGCAAATACATGGGGCTATGCTGAAGTGAACAGTTGAGCTCAAGACACCGAGCTAACGTTGAGGTAACATTCAGCAACATAATTCTCATACAGGGTTTTTGACTAGATGCTGTGCATCTTATCTTACTAATGCTCACCCAGTATATCTCCTATATGGAGTATTGGGCTACTTGCTACAGCATCATGCAAGAATCTCATGGCCAAATATTAGAAAAGTTTTTCTTTACACATCAACAAACATACTTTGTTAATTAGTGATGAAAGTACCAGATATAATTTGTTAACATTGACATATTATTTTTCTACCAAAGAATCATTGTTTTACTTGTTATTTATTAAGATCATTAAGATTCCATGAACATAAATTCTGGCATCGTCCTACTGAAATAAGAAAACTATTGTAGATAAAGAGAATATGAGACAAATCAGGATGCCAAAGTCTGTGGACAGCTGATACTTGAAACTATTTTATTATACACTATCCTATATATTATTTAACATTTTTACAATCTCAAGTTGGCTTATTTCATTTTTAGATAGTTTTACCATGAAATCAATTTCTCTATTAAACCAAAATATTGTTTCACAGGATTCAATTGTATATGTGAATTTTCCAAGCCTAATCATCCTTTAGCTATCCTTTTCTACAGCTGTATGTACTACAGTGTGTGTGTGTGTGTGTGTGTGTGTGTGTGTGTGTGTGTGTGTGTGTGTGTGTGTGTGTGTGTGTGTGTGTGTGTGTGTGTGTGTGTTCAGGAACATGTACTTACAGAATAATGGGAGAAGCTGGATTGACCTATAAGTAGGAAAATTATTATTGTCCTGAAAACTTCTGATGTCTCTACCTTCTAAATTGTTTGTTTGCCACAGTATAATTTTTCCCAAACTTTAATCTAAATAGAAATGACCTGGAGACTAGACCCCTTGTTTAAAAGTTTGGAGATTCTATTCCCAGGAATCACATATAATGGGAAAAGATAAGACCCATGGATTAATATTTCTATCTCATTGGAGATGCCAGTTCTGTTTTTCAATGTCCATACTGTGTGACATTAGAGAGGGGATACTAATGCTCTTCCAGTGTCTTAGCCTGTGATACTATTGTCTGCAAACAGCTCACAGCAGCCTCCCTCCATCAAGGGAATTTCACTTTGTTAGAGGTGATTACACTGATTCATCAAATTTTCTCATTACTTTTTTCATATGTATGTGTATGTATATATAATTAGATATTTTCTTTATTTACATTTTAAATGTTATCCCCTTTCCTGGTTTCCCTTCTCCCAGAAAGTCCCATCCCATCCTCCCTTCCCCTGCTTCGAGGAGGATATTCACCCAAACACTCACCCGCCTAGGGTATTCCTCTACCCACCCACCCACTCCTGCCTTCTCTCCCTTGATTCCCCTACACTGGGGCATGTATCAAGCCTTCATAGGACCAAGGAGTTCTCCTCCCATTAATGCCTGACAAGGCCATCCTCTGTTATATATGCAGCTGGAGCCATGTGTACTCCTTGATCGATGGCTTAGTCCCTGTGAGATTTGGGAGGTCTGGTTGGTTGATGTTGCTGTTCTTCCTATGGGTTTCCAAACCCCTTCAGCTCCTTCAGACCTTTCTCTAACTCCTCCATTGGGGACCCTGTGCTCAGTCCAATGGTTGGCTGCCAGCATCTGCCTCTATATTTGTAAGGCTCTGGCTGGGCTTCTCAGGAGACAGCCATATCAGGCTCCTTTCAGCCACAACAGTGTTAGGGGTTGTATGGGATGATTTCCCAGGTGGGACAGTCTCTGGATGACCTTTCCTTCAGTCTCTGATCTACACTTTGTCTCCAAATTTTCTCCTGTGAGTATTTTGTTCCCCTTTCTAAGAAGGACTGAAACACGCATACCTTGGTCTTCCTTCTTGTTGCGCTTCATTTGGTCGGTAAATTGTATCTTAGGTATTCTGATATTCTGGGGTAATATCCACTTATCAGTAAGTGTATACCACGTGTGTTCTTTTGTGATTGGGTTACCTCACCCAGGATGATATTTTCTAGTTCCATCCATTTGCCTAAGAGTTTCATGAATTCATTGTTTTTAATAGCTGAGTAGTACTCCATTGTGTAAATGTACCACATTTTCTGTATCCAGTCCTCTGTTGAGGGACATCTGGGTTCTTTCCAGGCTCTAGCTATTATAAATAAAGCTGCTATGAACATATTGGAGCACGTGTCCTTGTTACATGTTGGATAATCTTTTGGGTATATGCCCAGGAGTAGTATACCTGGGTCCTCACATAATACTGTGTTCAATTTTCTGAGGAACTGCCAGACTGATTTCCAGAGTGGTTGTACCAGATTGCAATTCCACCAACAATGGAGGAATGCTCCTTTTTCTCCACATCCTCACCAGCATCTGCTTTCACCTGAGTTTTTGATCTTAGCCATTCTGACTGGTGTGAGGTGGAATTTCAGGATTGTTTTGATTTGCATTTCCCTGATGACTAAGGATGTTGAACATTTCTTTAGGTGCTTCTCAACCATTTGATATTCTCCAGTTGCAAATTCTTTGTTTAGCTCTGTACCCCATTTTTAATAGGGTTATTTGATTCTCTGGAGTCTAACTTCTTGTGTTCTTTGTATATATTGGATATTAGCCCTCTATCAGATGTAGGATTGGTAAAGATCTTTTCTTAATCTGTTGGTTGCCATTATGTCCTATTGACAGTGTCCTTTGCCTTACAGAATCTTTGCAATTTTATGAGGTCCCATTTGTGGATTCTTGATCTTAGAGCATAAGACATTGGTTTTCTGTTCAGGAAAATTTCCCCTGCGCCCATGTGTTAAATTTTCTCATTCTTACAGGCTGATACAGTACTGGCTGCTATTGATATACAAAGGCCCAGTTCAGAATTTTTTGAAAGGCCTTTTAAATATCTCCTTTGAGAATCAGCTGAGAGTTCTGTTCACTTCAGACTGGTTTCTTGCTCTGCTCAATATTGTCTCTCTTATATCCTTTTATAGGTATCATATGAGAAAATTTCTCAACAAACCTCTGCTTAGAACTCTCCCTTTCATAGTCATTTGCCGGGCAGTATAGTCTGAGATCCTTTCCTTTGAGACCCAACCTTAGTGGTTTACATTTACATTTAATCTTTCAGTATTCCATCTATTAGTTCAATCTGATTCGAACTATTTGGCTCCTTGTACTGTTCTCTACTGTGTTTTCTATTTCTTCTTTCTCCGTATCACTGACAAATTGGACAATACCACTATTTACAGCTTCATTCAAGCCACTGATAAAATAGTGGAGGACAAAGTTGAAATCAATTTCCTGTCTATTAAATAGCAATGGGAAATGAAAAGCCTTCAAAGCTATAGATTTGTGTTGGAACTCATTTTCTATTGTACTAGTCAATTACCAATTAAAAAGAACAATGCCATTTAATAAGTTCTATTTTAATAGAAAACCTAGGCACTAACTTCTTGCTTTACATTAACTATGGTTTGAATGTAAAATGACTTCACAGAACCTGTGATTGAACCCTTGGTCTCTAGTTGTTAGCATTGTTTCAGAAGACTTTAATACCTATAGGACGTAGAGCCTTATAGGACATGGTTCAATGGGAGTAAGTCTTGAAGTTTTCTTTGCAGATGTAGCCTTACTTTTTGTTGACTCCCTGTTTTCTGATTGAGGATACAATGTGACTATCTAGATTTTTTTCATGCTGGCAGTGATAAACCAAAGCAAATATTTCCCTCCTTACCTATTCATTGTCTTGGCATTTTGCTGCAAGAAAGAGAAAAGTAACCAATACAGAAAAATGTACTAAATGTACATTGCTATGTCAAACTCAAGGAGGTGGTTTTTAGGCCTTTAGAACTAAGTTATGCAAAGAAAGTGGAAGGGTTTAGAACTTTGGCTAGAGAGTCCTTCATAGCTGGTAGGAATTTGTAAGAAAGGAAGGTTGAGATAAATGAAGAATGTGAAATCTTTGCTTTTGTAGTTTCATGGGTGGAACGAATACCTTACCAACAATTACACAGTTGGTCTACAGGCCATTTCTGTTTATGTGTTGGTCAATAATCTGGCTGGATTCTGCTTATGTCCTCAAAACTTGCACAAGGGTAAATGTAAAAGTAATGGATTGCTAGGGCTGACAGAGAAATATTTTGAGTCAAGATAGCGTACCCACTGTAGTACAGTTCTGACTCACCATCCTTACTGAAGTCTTTCATGAAAAGTAGCAAGAAGTGAGGGAGAAACACATTTTACAGATATACCATTTGTGAAGGAAAAGACCATGAGTATGATGATTAAAGTTACACTCCATGCTGAGAGGAGACTGTAATTAGTGAAAAGAAGTCTTCTAATGTGCACTGAGACAACAGAGATGGTAGCCTGCATTGGGGTAGGGGGAGAGAGGGTGCTGCTCACTCTTCAAATGCATCCACCTTGAGAAAGTATAAACTGTAAATTGACTTTTAAAGAGAGAGTTTAAACTCAATGCCACTGAGTGGTTTCCTTATATCTGGAAAGAAACTGCCCAAAGAAGTATTTTTATGGGCTTCATTAGAGGTTTCTTTAAATATATTTTAAAGCTGCTGGACTCTATCATGAGTTCACAGCCAAACTTGGCAGCAGCATCCACATACAGTACTGGCTTTGTAAGTGTGAAAGATACAAGATTGACGATATTATAAAATCTTGTTCCATGATTTCAGAGAGCCTCTAAGTACAAATAATGGTTGGCATAGTCAGAATCTCTTCAACAAGACACTGAGAGACACCTTGAAGAAGTGGTGAATATGAAGCCTGAGTTGTAGTAGAAAGCTGCTGTTCATTTTGCAAATTTTTACCCTGTACCATTAAAGTTCTTAGTATATAAATCATTTTTCTTATTTTATACAAGACCATGGTTAATATATTGCCTTGAGTTCCAGTCTGGAGTTTTGTACAATATGAAAACTTTTGAAGTTGGAACAAATGCATTTTGCATTATGATTTGGACATGAACATATGAGAACCATGTATAGAATACTGTAAGGTGAATGTAAAGAGCCCCTCATAGATTCATGTGCCTGAACACTTGGTCTGTACCTGGGATCACTATTTGGGAAGGCTGTAGAATCTTTAAGAGCTATAATCCCACTGGAGGAAATAGGTTTCAAGGGGTAAGTCTTGAGATTTTTATAGCTGGGCTATACTTCCTTTTCAATCTCTGCTTCATGATGACAGATGAAATATGATCAGCCAGCGTCCTGCTCCTGTGACCATGCTGTTACCACCATGATGGATTATATCGTCTTGAACTTTAAGTCAAAATACAACATTCTTTCATTAATTTGCTTCTTGCTAGGTATTTTGCCACATAAATGGGAAAAGTAGCTATCATATTAATAAATCACACCTTATTACAACAATGTAAAAATATAATCACCATAAACTTATAATTAATTGCCCATTCAACCTCATAGAAAAATCTGTGTCTACTCATCATTAGGAGGTTTTATTTAAAAATCTTTAAGAAGAAAGCATGATAAAATCAGACTTCAATAGCTAATTCAGTTTCTCAAGGTAGAGCTAAAGCATTTAAAATATGGAAGGAAATTTCAATTCCTAATTAAATATATCAGCATCCATATACCTAAGAAATGTAAGATATAACCTCAAAAGATGCTTGCATATGATTCATCCTACTTACTTTAAATTCTATATAACATATACTATTACTAGATGCAGAGGAATGCAGTGAGTTTCATAATTGGGGATTTGGTGAACCTAAGTGCAATACTGAATATTAGAAAATATTTAGGCCATAATAGTTGCTGCTTTGCATGTGGGATTGATTTCCCAGAGAGTTTTACAAGTTTGTGTTTCTTTGAATGAATACTGATAAGAAAAAGGCTGGAGCTTAGAACACTGGTTTAAGGTCTCAAAGGACTATGGTTTCTTTTCTGACTAGTTAGCAAGTTAGTATGTACCTCAAGGACTCACACCTGTCATTTCCTTTTTGAAAAGATAGGATCCATGCATTTCCATCTTAATAAAATATGCTAGAGGTTTTCAAGATGGAAAAACATTGAATTGTTTATGTTATTAACAAATTAGAAGATAGGCAATGATCTATTCACAAAAGTCTGCTGTGAATGTGAAAATAGCACACTATCCCAGATGCAGAAGTTATAACACTATCTAGATGAAAGTCACAGAGAGGTTTTCGAGATATAAAAACAAGAAGAAAACCAAAGCACGGGCAACTACAGAAATAGTAAGTGGCACTGAGGTTCAGAAGTGTTACAGGAACAGGAAGTGGTATGTAGGACTGCAGACATGAGCTTGCTCTTCTTTAAGTTGATAAATGGATAGCAGTGGTAAGGGTTTGAGATTTTACTGGGATTAAGAATATGATCTTCCCCAGCAATACCTCTTCTAGGTATATACCCAGAAGATGTTCCAACTGGCAATAAGGACACATGCTTCACTATGTTCATAGCTGTCCTATTTATAATAGCCAGAAGCTGGAAAGAACCCAGATGTTCCTCAACAGGGGAATGGATACAGAAAATGTGGTACATTTATTGTAGTACAATGGATTACTACTCAGCTATTAAAAACAATGAATTTATGAAATTCTTAGGCAAATGGATGTGTCTGGAGGATATCATCCTGAGTGAGGTAACCGAATCACAAAAGAAGTCACTTGATATGCACTCACTGATAAGTGGATATTAGCCCAGAAACTTAGAATACCCAAGATACATTATGCAAAACAGAAGAAAATCAAGAATAAGGAAGACCAACATGTGAATACTTCATTCCTCCCTAAAATAGGGAATAAAATACCCATGAAAGAAGTGGCAGAGACAAAGTTTGGAGCTAAGACGAAAGGATGGACCATCCAGAGACTGCCCCACCCTGGGGGTTCCATGCCATAAACAGCCACCAAATGCAGACACTATTGCATATACCAGTAAGGTCTTGCTGAAAGGACACTGATATAGCTATCTCTGTGAAGCTATGCCAATGCCTGGAAAATATAGAAGTGGATGCCCACAGTCATCTATAGGATAGAACACAGAGACCCCAATGGAGGAGCTAGAGAAATTACCCAAGGAACTAAAGGGGTCTGCAACACTATAGGTGAAACAACAATATGAACTAATCAGTACCCCCAGAGCTTGTGTCTCTAGCTGCATATATAGCAGAAGATTGTCTAGTCAGCCATCGTTGAGAAGAGATGCCCCTTGGTCTTGCAAACTTTATATGCCCCATACAGGCGCCAGGTCCAAGAAGTAGGAGTGGGTGGGCAGGGGAGCAGGGTTGGGGTAGGGTATAGGGGACATTCGGGATAGTATTTGAAATGTAAATGATGAAAATATCTAATAAAATAAGTTAAAAAAAGAATATGATCTTCCTACATATACATGGCAAATAACCTAAACAAGGCTGGTTGCTTCAATTAAAATGGGCATTTGTTTCCATACTACGAAGATGTGGCTATCAAAAATCCATTATTGAACATCATCCAGAACTACTTGACTGCTCTATATGCTTTTGTCTCTGTATGCATGGACATGTATACTTGCATCAAGGTAGAAAGACTAAATTTTACAAATCTCACTTCTACTTATGTGTCCCATATATTTTTAATACAAAGTATATATTTGATTTACATGAATTATCTCTGCAACAAAATTAATAAAGCCAAATATTTTAAAGTGTAAGATTGAGAATTATGCAGATAAAGTTAAGACAAATGATTATATTCATTTACCAAAATAACTCAACTATCTACAAATTACATCGAACTAATTATAACATCTTAGTGAATATCTGTAAAATATGTGAATGATGTACATACAAGGAAAATGAAAAAAATTAACATGATTAAAAATAATATAATGGATGCTGATATCATCATTGTTGCTTTAATGAAACCAAGTAAGGGAATCTTCTTTTTTGTTTGTGGTTTTTTTTTTAGACAGTGTCTCACTACATAGCTCTGGCTGGCCTAAAACTCACTACGTAAACCATGATAGCTTCAAAGTTACAGGGATCTGTCTGGTTCCAATTTCTGAGTGCTGGGATTAAATGTATGCATGTCCACAGCCAGCATTTATTTAATATTAGACACTAGGACACTAAGTTTATTCATAAAGGCAAATCTAGTGGAAATCTTTAGTTGCTTCATTAGGATACAACTGTAAGTTTTAATTGAATTCTTTGCTCATGAGTAAATTTTATATGGAAGTATTTATCTGATGTGTTTATGAAAACACAGCTCAGGATCCCAGGACTAAGAATGAAAATGGCTACTTGGCAGCATCACCACATAATTTTCCACGTCAAGCACCCATGAATTAGTTCCAATAGTCTTCCATTGAGTGTTATCCCTGCTAGCTAGAGACATTTTAATTACTTTAGAGACAATGAAACAGAATGAAGCAGGCAGCCACTTCTACAAACCTTTATATTCACACAGATCATGACACTCCGTGGACAAGAGGTTTAAAATGCTATGCACTATATTATCCTACTGACTGCTAATAACAATTTTTATACTTCATAATCAGATGCGAAGGCTAGGTCTCAGCAGTTGTGATGGAAGAAGTGTCTTGTAACTACACATATTAACTCTCCCCTGAAGGGCAAAATAATTTTCCCCATAGTGCCTAAAGAAGTATATCTAAAGGAGTTNCTAATGGACTGAATTTTTAAGCACACCAAACCTTTTACTGATTAAGGTAGACTCTAATGTNAATTTTGCATGAAGAAGAGTAAAAATAGGCTACTCTAAATTGAGACTGTTGAATTAGTGACTTTAGAGCCATCTGTAGTTTTAATCTTTATGAATTAAATATGGTAAGTACCAATGATAGCTCTGCAATAAAGATAGATGCAGGAGNGGAGAGAGGCAATGCCTTTTGGCTTTCCCATGCAACAGTCATTTTTAACCCTGCAGTGGCATCACATTAATAGAATCTCACTCTAGGGACTGGGGCAGGAGGATTACTTTGAGTTGAAGACCAAACTGAGGATAGGCTATTCGGTGAGATCTTTTTCAACAGCTGACTAAGCAGACCAATACATTTGAGTTTTCGCCAGAACCAGAGACCTGGTGTGCAATGATAGCTTTCTCACTGCAAATAGATTCTTCNAAATTATATCACATCTCTGAAGAAAGATAAATATTTATTATTGATGATGCTGAATTTCATGTATCTGGGCAGAAATTATGGCAATCTGGCAGTCCACTCTACTCTAGTCATTTCAGCAAATGGGCTTTAATCATGGGAATCTATTTGAGAGATCGGCTAAACCAGAGAAACAGCTGAGGCAAGTGAATACAACAACTGGGATAGTAACTTGGGCCTCTATTTGGTTGGGCTGTTCACACACCCATCTCCAGATATTACATTTAGCAATCTGCTAGCCGTCTAAGAACCCAATCTACAAAGATTAACATGTATATCTCTTTCTGAACAATGGTCNTTCTTTTCCCCTTGATAACCAAAAGACAAAACCTTTTTAATGATGCTCTCGTTATGTTCAGGTATGAGACCAGAAAGGTACATCTGGCNTGAACTAGTTTTGGGAACATGCACAGTAAACTTTGTCTTCAAAGTGAAGTTTANGAAAGAAACTCCTATTTACCACCTTATACCTATATATAACTGGGCATAAATATGACTAAAATCTGAAGCATTGTGAAAAGGGACTTGTCCATTCAAGAAACGACTACACAATTATGTTTGCCAATCAAAACAGAGGACAGCTCAAACTATACCCCTTACCNATCAAATTCCTCCTTTCCTTGAAACCTATAAAAAGAAACCCCTAATAGGAATTGAGACTCTTGAGTATCTTGCACTCATATGGCTCAATGCTTTTTCACATTGTAAATGGATCATTTTTTATCATTTCACTTTGAATAAAGTTTTATCACTGGCTTTGCAAAAAGATGTGTTTTGCATAAAAGATATTAACATAGACTAAATTGAAACTGTTGAACTGGNGAACTTAAGAGTCATTTGATGTTTTACTACTTGTGAATAAAATATATTACAAAAACAACATGAGCAGCCTCCAACAAAATAAGTGGTTGAAGTTTAAACATATGTCCTGATTGACATCACGTTACATTCTTTTTCATAGCTTCAAAGAGAGAAACGTGTCATTCTTTAGAAATTTGGAAACAATCTAAAGCCACTTCGTGTCCAACATCTACCATTCCATCCACAAATAGTTCTTGAACACATCACTAGGAAACACAAATTACAGCTATAAAATCATTCTAATAGACCGTTGATAATCATAAATACAGTCTCTCATAATTTCTAGAAAGTGAGATATACAAATATTTTTAAATCATTACATTTATGAATAGAGAATTTAAATTATTTTTTCTAAAATTCTCATGCCTGTACCCCTTTAAATACACAAACAGCTAAAAATTTATAAAACTCTATGAATTTATTGGTTGAAAACAAGCCAGCTATGTACATACTTACTGTATGTTTACTTCTTGCAAAGAAATAAATGTGCTTTTGGAAATATATCACCTAGTTAAATATTATTTATCAGGTCTCAAAGCAGTGAAAAATAGCACTGGTAGCAAAAGGAAGTTAGAATATTAGTTTTAAAGGGGCTTCTAGGATGAGATAAAAATAAGGATGAAGAAAGGATTTAAGTTCTACAGCAATTTTTACAGTGAAATGCATGGAAGTCATAATCCAATTTTATACATAATTTAGTAAATTATTAAACTGTAAAAAACAGTAGAACATAATTCTTACATTTCTAGCTTCAGAGGCAAATGCATGCAATGAAAACAAGAGAAAATCTGTTTTATAGGTTAGAAAAATGCATTTTCAATTAGACATTCGGAAGCCTAGAGGGTATATGGGTGGAAATGATGGTAGGAGACAAAGAATATAGTTTTGGACCTTAGAAGAAATATATGATGAATATAAAGACTAAGATGTCTTGATAGTAGTTCAAACCAATAAAAATAAAATTGAAAGTCTTATATTGAATGATTGAGAAACACCTGAAAAAATGTTCAACATCCTTAGCCATCAGGGAAATGCAAATCAAAACAACCCTGAGATTCCATCTCACACCAGTCAGAATGGCT
>NC_034613.1:72297289-72312498 GCF_900095145.1 Mus pahari | reverse complement strand
AGCAGGGGCGGGGGGGGTATAGGGAACTTTCGGGATAGCATTTGAAATGTAAATAAAGAAAATAATAATAAAAAAATGAAATGTAAAAAAAAAAGAAGTCACTTCATCTTTTATTTGGAGAGGCTAAAATGTATGGAATATTTATTAACTCTATCTCATACCCAAGTATACTCCACTATTAAACTTTGCTGTCTCTATACTCAAGCTATATTGAAATTTATGTGTTCTTCCCACATTAATGTTTCCCATTCTCATTTAAGCAGCACTTGGTCTCTGAATGGTTTATATATTCATTTTTACTCTACTATAATGGAATGACTATGTGGATGTACTTATCATAAAGAAGCAATGAAAGTTTAAATGTTAAAGACATGCAAATTAACTTAATTTGATCATTACACATTGTAAATACAAACTCACACTCACTGTCTCATAAATATGTAATATTATAATATGGTGATTAAAATAAAGGTAAACTTGAAAAAAAACTAATTGTGGTTGTCAAAAAAAGGCCTGCCAAAAGAATGATACTGTAGCAAAATATTAAGTCTCTTAAAATGTGAAACACATGTACAATTGTAAGGAGAGCAGCCTGGAAGTCTCATATTGGGAGGAAATCATATGGAGTTCAAATATACTTAGCATTTGGCACCTAAAAGGGATCAGGGGGTCAGGAAAAGTACAAGAGAATAAGTGTGTAGTAGACAATCAATTTAGATATATAATAAGAATTTAATCCAATATTGGGGTTTTCAACTAAAGACTTCAACTTTAATTTTGATTCAGAAGGGAGTCATTGAAAGGTTTTGAACACAGTAGTGGTATGCCTTTATTAATTTGCCTTTTCTGTTCTATTTTACTATTGTCTAGCTATTTTAAGATATGTAATAATTATTATCACCCTGGTATTGACCACAACATGTCAATGGTAATAATTGTTTTCTGACATAGACTCATTAATTCCATTTCATCTTCCTGTTTATGGTTTCACATCACACACACAACCACCCCCAAATAAAACAAAACAGAGCAGAACAAAAACAAAACAAAACAAAACAACTTGATAATTTTTAGCTTCTATCATCTGCTTTCCCTAAAATAATCTTCGCATGGGTAGGAATTTTCACAGCTGTTACCTAGTACCAAGTGCTGAGCCTACATAACACATATTTAGCATAAAACATTTATCAACAAATTAATCCTTATGATGCTGATAACATATATAATTAAGCCATTCAGGTTTAATGCTCATTTAGAGATTAAGATTTCTGAAATAGAAATAAGGAAATTAAGGAAATGAAATTGCATCACAGTGTCATCACAGAGTCACCAGCCAGATTGCAGTCCTTGATTCTAATCCTTAAAGGCCTCTCCCAGTAATTTGTAAATATCATATCTAATATTATCTTATTCACAAACTCATATCTGTTCCTAGAAGTTAGAGAGAAAGAAATGGAGCTAGAGGGGCTCAAATATCTGGCTTTATATGTTACCATGAATTCTATATGGAATATGATCAGAAAAATAAAGTATTTCCCTACATAGGCAATCTGTGGTCTCACTTGAGGATCTGGAGTAAACACCAGTTTACTCTTGTGTTGTTTACTTCTTGAAACAAATCTACCAAGGAATGTTATTAAAATAAAGTTCTTCCAAGTAACATATACTTTACTTAACATTTAACAATTTCAAACTGAATTGATGATTTTATTGCTTTAAATCGGCTTCCAAATACATAAAGATTTTTGCATACATTTATCTGTGTGATTGGCAGTTTCGGTGTAGGCAATATATTAGTGTTCAATAGTAGAGTAGTTTCTAACTTGAATTGTGAGAAATGATGCAATCAGCATGCTTTCCATAGCAAGTTTTACAAAGATGTGACATATTTGTCTTCACACCTCAAATATCCACATTATCAATCGTGCCTGTTTTGTGAGATTACATGATAAACAAAAGTGGAAATGCCACCCTGCAAAAGTCACAGCTTTTAGAATTTAAAACTAACACTAGTAAATGGGAAAATGCATGAAATAAGAAATAGAAATAAGGAAATACAGTTGTTAAAAACACATTGTGGAAAAAAAATTTATTGATCAAATGTGGCAGTTGCTCTTTTGTAAGGAAGAGAGTACATTATTATTAGGAAGGTACCTGAAACTGCTTAGGTAAATATAAGCAAAGATGTTTTATAGTAGAATTGTAAATAGGGCTTTCTGTGGTAATAGAAGTATTGTATCTTATACTGCCTAATGGGGAAATCATTAGAGGGGTTCTTAAGCACTTAGAAGATGGACTGGTAAAAACTGAATCACATGTTATATTTAATAATAATTAAGTGTGAATAGACACCTATGACTGGTGGCTATTCCATCATATAATATAGATATAGAATATGATAATTTTACTATATTTCTGTGTTCAGCTCGGTAAGTTATTAGACAAATAGGCCAAAATACAAATGACCACATGAAGAGTATTCTTGTTTCTACTTACTTATAAGATCTATAAGATCACAAAATAAGAGAAATTATAGACAAAGTTTCTACACCTTAGTCTGAAAAAGGACACATGGAGAAAACATACAGTGTAGGTTTCTAATTTTATGAAGGATTAGGAGTCAACAGAGAAATACAGAATCTGTCACAATGACCAGAGCAATTATCAAGTCGAAAAAGCTCCTTGTCACTATGACCCCATACCCCCAGCCTATTACTTAAGTGGTAATTCTTCAAGAAGCATAATGTTATCCAGTACAACTTGCCAGTTTATCTTTCCATACTCATTGTGACCGACAGGATCTCTGTCCACTGGCCAAATCCCAAACTCCCCGTCATAAAACATGATTATATAGCACAACTCTGGTCTTTAAGATACTAAAAGAAACATTGCTTTCCCTTCTCCATTTTCTTCTTCCCGCCGGAATATGCATTTCTGAGGAAATGCTAGGAAAAATATACAAATTTGGGAGTTAAAATTGCTGAGCCACTGAATCTATTTGAGTACTGGCCTGCTTTTGATCATATGGTTCTTGAGATCAATAGACCTCTGCTTGACATACTTCTGGTAGATGTACTGTGATTTGAAATAGAAAAGCAAATTCAGTAGATATGGTTCACTTCATTGGTGAGTGTCCTAGAAGAAAATTTGGAATTTGTTCTGTAATTTGTTTATATTTTCACACATGTATACAATGTGTTCTGATTTCTATGGCAGCCCTATATCACCTATCTTCCTTCTGCCGCTATCACCCATCACTCCTTCCAATGAGTCCCTTTTCTATCTTCATGGGTTTTGTTTTGTTTGTTTTGTTTTGTTTTGAAATCTAATGCATTTAATGATGGCCATCTTTTTAACCCTGTGTTCTCATTTTGAACTTGGTGGCATCACCAGTGTTTTCCCATTTACTTATCTAATCAAAACAGGTTTCAGAAGAAGTTATTCGGTATTGATCTAGGCACGTGGGTATATAAGGCTACACAGCAGCTAATGTACACTGATTAAAGAGTCAACATTCTCATAGAAAGCAAAAACCTGCAAATAATGTAAACTCAGTGTGGTGAAATAAACACTAAAATAACATAAAGTTTTATAGTTGACAGAGAAGGCTAACTGAAGCAATAAGAACTTAAGCTAGGACCTGGATAATGAGCAGAATGTAAGCACAAAAAGAAGAGATTATGTATCACATCAGCAGGTAAGGAGCATAGCTAAAAGGAAATGAAAATAAGTCACTGTCAGTTGTTTGAGGGCATGTAGAGAAGGAGTCAAGTAAAGCAATCAATTAGACTAGAAGACCAAGTCATATGTCTGGGGATGGATAGAATTTTAAAATCAACAGATATGGGCTGGGTATATAGCTTAGGTGAAGAACATATGCCTAGAATGCATAAGAATTTGAATTCCATTCTCAATAGTGAAAACAAAAACAATGAGTAAATTAGTGATGTCTTTAAAATAGGGAGGCAGGGAAGGTACATGAATTCTATGAGTCTGAAGAAAATCACCCCAGAGTTTATATAGACAATGGGTTAAAAATTAGTCGAGCTAGAAGTGAATCAGTTTATGTAAATGATGTTCATTTTAATAATTTAAACAAGACATAATAGTTGAGGAAGAGAGATAGAGAAAAGAAACTGGGGTTAAAAGCTATTTACATAGCAAATAACGTTGCTAAATCTTACAGAGGGTAGAATCAAGCATGACTCTTAAGATTCCCAAAAGGAACAACTGAATGATGAGCAATGTTCATTGGTTAGGAATCAAAGGAAAATAAATTGGTTTCATCTGGAGAAAAATCTTGAGCAAGGGCAAAGATGAGTTTAGTTTGGGATATATTCAATGTCAAGTTCCTGTCGGAAATTAGAGTGGAAAGGAAAGAGTAGGATATACAGGCATAAAGCTCAAAGGAGCTTCTTCAGGTGAAAAGGTTGACAGGTAGTCATCATCACACTGAAAATGCAAAGATGCACTTCCCAAAGGGTATAAGTAGTAGAGACAAAAGCAGGGAAGATAAAGCAGGCATCAAACGTAGCTTGATAATTTTGTATATAGTGCATGTGTTGAGAATATAAACTGAGATTAAAAAATGAGTTTGTTTTACGAATTGGAGAAGTAATTTATTCTTTCCTAAGTTGATAGATTTTAAGGAATGAAGCCAACAAATATGAAGCCAAACCCTGAAGAATCGAAGCTCTAATAATGTGAGAAAAGAACTGAGACAGCTAGGGCACTGTGGATCATAAGATTACAGAAAGAAGGATCCACGAAAAGAAAAATAACAGAGTAAATGGCATATACCAGCCCCTAAAGCTCTAATTTTGTACCATGAACAAGCTTTCCTCTTAGCTCGTTTATATTCCTTAAACTCATTATATTAACACTTGATCTTACTGCCCTTTCGCAAAGTAACATCTGTTTGAGAATCTCCTTCTCAGTGCTTTCTGCTGACATCTAATGGTTGACTGTTTTCCATTAAGTAATCTGTTAATTCACTTTACTTCCCTATTGCAGCCCCTACTCTCTTCCCACTCTTCCTCTCTCAGAACCCCTCTCCCTCTCCCAGCTTCCCTTCTCTGAGAGTGGAAGACAGCCCCCTCCCAGAAACAACACACTCTAGTGCCCCAACAACTGGAGTTGGGTCTGATCCTGACTGTTGACTGTCTGTAGATCATTTTCCCCTGACCAGGCTTCCTTATCTGGCCTCAGGGGTAAAAAGGATGTGCCAGGTCCTATAATGGTTGACTTTCTAATACCAATTGTTTTTATTTGGATACTTGTTTCTAAGCCTACTATGTCATGGCTTACCAAAAACAGCACATTTGCACTGGCAGAAGATTGACTCTAAATCTTGTCCTGAGAGGTAATTGAAACTGGGCCATTGTTTTTCCCAAATATCAGCCTCATATTAAAACTTGTTCTTTCTTCACTAGGGCCTTTTTGAAAGGGTTCCAGTGTAACTTCTCAAGCTTAGCTTGAATCTTCTTTCTGGAATTCAGTGCTCTATTTCTATGGTCACCAGTTTAAATCAAGCTCCCCAGGAATTTTCACTTTCCACCCCTAGTTCAGATCTGCATATAAATAGCTCATTACTCCTAAGACTTTTGCTTCTTAGTTTAAAATCAATTTTATTTTTCTCCTCCATGCTAACATTTTTTCTCCAAATTAAAATTGCCTAACTGACTTTTCCAGCAATTCATGTCATCTTCTGGGATTTAGCTTTCCCTGTCGTCCTGCTCCTCATTATACGGGCACTATTTTTTTCCTTTGCCTTTGTTTTCTGGCACAATTAAAAATAAGAGCCCAACAATAATTAACATATCACAGGACACTCAAAGTAAATCATCATGCAGAAAGAATCCTGATTCTGCAAATATTTACCAGCTCCTGACTATATAATCTGCTTAAGGATGAGGGTTTGTGACAAAAAAGAAGAAAATCCAGTCCTTATGGACTTTAGAGTAATGTGAGACAAATTCAAAATAATTAGTTATATGATTCATGTTTTATTAATATTTGGAATAAGTATTAATGTAAGAAAAATACACTGGTGTTCAGAGAATTGATATGAAGATGGAACCTATTGTGAAGAGGTGATGTCTCTCAGAGATGTTAATTTTTGTAATGGGTTTGCAAACCAATTCTTGATTGGTATCTTCTTATCTAGTCATTCGGAGCTGAGAAGAAGACAGCGGCTCATTATCTCATTAATAGATCATTGGTTCAAAATTTGTTGGTATTAATGGAAGAAGGTGGAAACATTCAAAGCTTGGGCTTAAATGAGAAAGTATCTTACTCTATACATGATCTCAAGAGTTGTTCTGTTCCTGATCTTTTCTACTGTTCTTTCTCTGCTTCCTGAGCCATTGGAAGTTGTTTTTTATTTAATTGCTTAGTTCTATCATTGTCTTTGTGAACAGAGGCAAATCATTTCACTTCACCAAATCCTAGGCTTCTCTTCATTAAAACAGGACAGCAAGCCAGGCTTTTGAGTTGAATTGGCATATGTCATTAATGGGATGGGATGGTCCATCCAAGGTCAGTGGCCGCTTCATTACAGCTAAAAGTAGTTTGAGAAATAAAGTAGTTCTTACCTTTTATGAATGTTTCCCCAAGAAGTATTGATATTCTCTGTTATCACGTGTACTTTTCTGGTATCATCAGCAGAATAGTCTCGAAGAAGTTTCAGTGCCAAATCATTTGCCACGTCTACACTTATCTGCCGTTGGCGGAGATCTTTTGCCAACTGCTATATGTGTGTATAGGAAAGAAAATTATGTCATTTTTTTGTCCAGACATCTCTAAACGGTGCATCTTTAAACATTTTATAAATAGTTAGTGATTCTTCAGACCACGGCATGGCATGTCTTCACAATTGTTTTTAACCTGTCATGTGAGTCTCTCAACTCTACTGATGTAAGCTAACATGCTTTCCATGACAACATTTTGAATGCAGGATCTTGAGCCTCCTTTTAGGCCCTCCAGTTTACCACTAAATTGGGAACAAAATAAACTGAATGGTTTTTTTTTGTCACAAGAGAGAATAAACTGTGAAAGAAAGTCAACAATAATTGCTTAGCATGTGACATATAACAAAGCCTAAACACAAAAACAGACCTTTCTTCTGTTGTCATTAAATTGTTGAATTGTTTATGTAATTAGTGCCATCTACTGGCATTTAACAAACTCTGCATACAGTAAATGCTGAACAGAAAGGTACTGTAACTACATGCTTTTTAATTTAAACCATACTCCTTAGTTTCTAAAAGATTATAACACTTTAAGGATTCTGTACTTTAATATTCAAATACAAGACAAGATAGAAAACTCTTTCTAAACCAAATAACTCCTGTGTCTTTCATAATTTGTTTTGGACAATTTAATGTCATCAAACTATCCATTTTCTCACTGGAAAGAAGTCAATCAAAGTCAGGGAAAACGAGAAGGATTAAACTATTGAGATATGAGTAAAGAAATATGAACAGGCAACTTAAAGTGACAGAGTAAAATCTTTTTATAAAAGAGAAAAACTTAACTTTCAAGTACCATAAATGTATTAAATAAAGAAGGTATAATTTTATGATAGTAAACAAAACTATAAAAAACCATAAGGGCAAACTAGTAAAATTATTACATTCTATTTTTGGAAATATAATACTCCGATAATTTGGCAACAAATACCAAGTGACTGCCCCATACTTGCACTTCTTATAATTTATCCTAACAAAATAATCAAAAAGACAAACGTATCATGAGATTAAAACAATTCACCCCAGGAGAAATTTTATTATTTATTATTTATTATTTTTATTATTTACTTCGGGGATTGTGGTAGGTTGACTAGGTATGGCCCCCACAGACTCATGTGTTTGATGCTTGATCCATAGTTTCAGGTAATATTTAGAAGTATGGACTTTTAGGAGTGGGTGTAGCATTGTTTGAGGAAGTGTGCCACTATGAGGGTAGGCTTTGAAGTCACTTATATGCTCAGGCTATGCCCAGGGTGGTACACAATTCCCTTCTGCTGCCTGCAGGACAAAATGTAGAACTCTCAGATTCTTTTCTAGCACCATGTCTGTCCATGTGCTGCCATGCTTCCCACCATAGTGATGATGGATTAGACCTCTGAAACTATAAGCCAGCCCCAATTAAATATTCTTTTATAAAAGTTTTTTGGCCACGGTTTCTCCCCACGGCAATAAAAGCAAAACAAAGACAGGGATTTTAGAAAATAATGAATAAATGTGCACAATATTCATGGGAAGAGAACATGATTGTGCTGAGGCTGGAACTCAGCTGTAGAGTGCATATACAAGACCCAGGTTCAATACTCACTGCTTAAACAAACAACAAAATAAAACCATGGTTTTATCATGGGGAAAGAGAATATGGTTTTGACCTGGAAAATTTAAAAATCAGTATGAACCAATGGATGAAATAGCTATTATAGAAATTTGTGAAAGGAAAAAAATAATTGTATAGTTTGTGTTTTGTGTTAGTATAATTTTTATATAAACAAAATAATATCTTAATTTTGCTATAATTCAATGCATTTGACTGCTCTCCTATTCCTCATAAAGTGAAGAATGTTTATATACTCCAATATTTCTTACTTAACTAGAATATTCTATTTTAGAATCAGCAAAATAATAGCACTTATCATATATAGCAAATACCTTCAGATTACCAAGCTATTTATATACTAAAGTGCTGTGAAAGAGGTAAAGAGAGAAAAAAGAGTGAGGTAAATTGGCGAGAGAAGGAAAACAAAAGAGGTTCTTTTGGCACAGAACATGGTCAACATGGTCGTTGGTACCAAAAGCAGATAAAATATATCCTTGTCAAATGTCAGTCTTTCTTCAAAACTTGTTTTATTAAGAATTGATAAATTGATAATCAAGAAATAGCTCCTATTTCTACTTTGCAGATTCCATATTAAGTAAAAGTTGTTTAAATGTGAAACAACCCCATGAATGCCTCCCTTTTCTAGAAAATTCCTAAGATACAAAATTACCTTTCAGTTTCTTATTATTTAAGCTAAACTTAAACTGTCAAAAGTAATATATTTCAAGATGTGAAACATCTTATTAGTCAGAAAACTGAATTGGTATTTTAAAAGAAAGCATATTACCTATATATTTTAGCTCTATCTTTAGTCACAAACACAGTTACAAAACTCAGATAGTCTTGTTATTATTTCCCAAGTTAATAAAAATTTTAAAAGATCAAACTATTAAACACATGCTATGATGACCTAACATCAGGATATAAATATGTAGGCTTAGAAACAGAATATAAAGGTTTCAATAAATACATATTTAAAACCACTTCTTACTTTTTAAAGCAAGATATATCATCTTAAAAGCCATATCTTACCTGTGGTCTGCTGTTTGATAAATATATAGGTATAAAATATCCTCTTTAGAAAACTCAAAAGGTTGAGAAACACTTGAGAAAACACTATTGTGAGATTCCATTTTACACCAGTGAGCCTGGCTGAGATCAGCAACACAAGTGATAGCTACTGTTGGCAAGGATAAGGAGCAAGACAACAGTCCTCCATTGCTGTTGAGAGTACAAATTTGTATAACCGCTATGAAAATTCAATATGGCAGTTCCTCAGAAAGTTGGAATCTATTTATCTTAAGATCTAACTATACCACCCTTGGGTATCTACCCCAAGGATGCTTCATCCTACCACAAAGACTCTTGTATACCTCTGGTCATTGTTGCTTTCTTCATAATAGCCAGAAATTGAAAAAAATCTTAGCTGTCCCTCAACTGACTAATGGATAAAGAAAATGTGGTAATTTATACAATGGAGTAGTATTCAGCTGTTAAAAATATGACATCATGAAAATGGCAAGCAAATAGTTGGAACTAGAAAAAAATCCTCCTGAGGTAACCAAGACCCAGAAATGTTATTATATTTGCTTCATGTGGATATCAGTCATAAAGTATGTACTTAATAACTAACAACAATCTATAGATGCAGAGAGGTTAGGTAAAAAGAGAGGTCTAGGAGAGGCAACATAGGTCTCCCTGAGAGGGGGAAATACAATAGATTTTAAGTCAGACTGGGGACATAAGCAATGTTGAGGAGAGGGAGTAGAGGAGAAAATGGTAAAGAGAGATGGCTGGAATCGGTGTGGGCCTTTTGGGCATAATGTGGAAAAAATGGAGTGTAAGATTACTGGAATGTATGAAGGTAATCCAATTAGGACTCTTAGCAATGGGGGATACAGACTCTAAAGTGGCTATTTCCTGTTGCCAGGTAAGGCTTCATGTGGCAGGATTGGGTTGCATTCACTTAAGTTTTTGGCTAAGAAGGTCTATTAGATTCACTGTGTCTCTGTTTGGTTTGTGTTTCCCTGATCTGTACATTGGTGAGAGTGGGGTGTTGAAGTCCCCCACAAATATTGTGTGAGGTGCAATGTGTGCTTTTAGCTTTAGTAAAGTTTCTTTTATGAATGTGGGTGCACTTGCATTCGCAGCATAAGTTCAGAATTGAGAGTTCTTCTTGGTAGATTCTTTCCTTTGATGAGTATGAAATGTCTTCCTTATCTATTTTGATGACTTTTGGTTGAAAGTTGATTTTATCCGATATTAGAATGGCTACTCCTGCTTGCTTCTTGGGACCATTTGGTTGGAAAATTGTTTTCTAGCCCTTTATTCTGAGGTAGTGTTTGTCTTTGACACTGAGGTGCATTTCCTGTATGCAGCAAAATGCTGGGTCCAGGTGAACTTGTTTTTAGAAATTCTTACTGTCTCAAAGGATCATATGATAAGCTATAAGGAGTAAGACAACTATACTTTCAAAGGAAGCCTTGATTGCTTGATATCTTACAATTTGATCTTAGGGAAGTGATTTATTTTGAGGACAAGGGTAACCCTGTAGGGGGACCAGCAGTCTCAATTAATCTGGACCCCAGAGATCTCTCAAACACAACAGACATCATACACCAGCTGATATGAGGCCCCCAACACACATACAGTAGAGGACTGCTGGATCTGTGTTCATCCAGAGATGATACACCTAACCCTCAAGAGACTAGAGGCCCCAGGGAGTTTAGAGGTCAGGTGGGATGGGGGTGGGGTGGGGATATCCACTTGGAGACAGGGGGATGGTGTGGAGGTATAGGATGTGAAACAGTTGAAGGGTGGATTGGGGTGGGGGGAATAAAATATGGAGTGTAAAAAGTAAATTAATTTTAAAAATAAAAATAAATAAATGGGATGGAGCTACTAATTCTGCCTATGCATCAAGCATGTTGTGAGTGGTATATAAAATCTTATTGTTTGGAAAATTAGAAAAGAGGGTCTTAATATAATGCACAGTCCATATACGTAGATATTCATTGTTAAGTCAATGATAAGAGGTGCAATCCAAAGAACCATGTAAGGTAGGTATAGAGTAAGGGACTAGAAGAAAAGATCTCTTTAGGCATGGGCAATAGAACATGGATATGGATACAAAGGGGGACAGGAATTATAGGGTCAAGTTGGGAGGGAGGAGAGAAAGGGTTTGAGAGGGATGCATAAAGACAGCAAAAAATAAGGAGCATTTAAACAGTAGTATGGAAACCTATTGCAGTAGAAACTTTATAAAATATATACATATATGAAGGTATTCTAAATGTTATCAAATAATGGGGGAGACAGGGTTCCAACTTGCCATCTCTTGTCACCAAATGAAGCTTGCAGACCAGAACTGGGTTATAATTATTTGAATGTTGGCTAAAGAGGCTCCACGAGAATCCCCAAACAATTTAGGCTGTTGCCAAGATATAGGTCGTACTCTCGGAACTGACAGCCAGGCCCCATTACTAAAGATAGCACCCACACAATTCATGGAAAATTGGATATGCTGAGCTGAGCTCGTGCCTACATAATGGGTTCACCAGTATGATCCAGTATCTTTGGTACAAGAAGGTTCTCTATAAACTATCAAAAGAAAAATGCAAACACCAATCCAGCCACAAAACCTTTATCCACAAGCGTATTCTGTCTCCAAGATACGCTCACAAACCTTGTGGAAATAATCAACCAATAAGTGGTTTAACTTAAAGCCCACTCTACAAAATGAAACCCTTAACTATCACTGCTTGATTGACCAAGAATCTGAGACTAGACAGTCCAGGGACCTAGGGCAAAATAAAATAATACTGATCTTACAAAAAGGGAAAAAATGTAGTGATAAAATGACTCCTAATGACCTATATACTGCTATACTTATAGTTAATTGCTATTCAGCTATCATCAGAAAAACTTCCTCCTGCAGCAGATAGGAGCAAATATAGTCCCACAGCAAGATACTATACAGAAAGTTAAAGACTCTGGAACACACAATTGTAAAGTGGATGTCTCCATCAAATCCTTCCCTTTAGGGATCAGAGAATGATGCAGAAGAAAAGGAGAAAAGAATATAAGAGGGACTAGAGGACAGCAAGAAAACAAGGCCCTCTAAACAACATGAACGAAGTTTATATGAACTCACAGAGACTGGAGCAGCATGGGTGGCACCTGGTCCTCTGCTTCCAGTCCAGTGATTTTTATGGGACTCCTGGTTGTGTGAATGAGTGGTTCTCTGATTTTTGTGCTTGGAATAACTTTTTACAACTATATGTAGTTTGCAAGGTCAGTTGGTGTGTAGAAAGAGTACACCAACTAACAGTTATTGTAAAATGTGAGTAAATTTGATGAATAAATCCAACCCTGCTCTGATAAAATCCAAATGCCCTCTCTGTTAAGACAGACCACAAACATATGTAGCATACTTATATATCCACACTTAACATTTGTTAAATTTTCTTTCCTACTGCAATTTCACAATTGTTTACTTAACAATACAAAAGTCTTTACATTTGACATACAATTTCAAGATGGTAAAGTTGGTGAAAGAAACATCACAAAAGTGCAGGTATCTAGAATCAGGTTTCATCAGGTATTTGCATATAATTTGCATATAAATAAATTTAAGGAAAGTAATTGTATCTGCTGTAATTGAACATTGAAGAACATTTTTTTCTGAATAATTATAGCTTCATTGGAAAATTATTGTGCAACTCAAAGTAGAATGTTCACAGAGAGCAGAAAAAGAATACATTTGCTTGGTTCTTTAAAATCACTAAACAATTTAGCTATAAATATGAATTAATGTTCTATAAATCTTTATTGGGAAAAGAAAGTTAATTCCTTTCTTGTGTGAATTAAAATGACCTATAAAATCCTTTATGGATTTATAATAAAAATGTTAAAATATATGCAAGGAAGCTATTTCAAATGTAAAGCTTCTCACCATTAACTCTAAGACTCATCCATTAAACCTTTGACATTACCAAACAATTCTGTTTCCTAAGGTAACATTCCATACAGGATACTATTTAAGAAAATGGCCCTCATTTTCCAGCTTACTGGAAATGATTAATCTTTTCAACAGCTTTGAGGGCTCCATACCAGTGCTGCTACGTTTTTGTCCTTTCAACAATGACTACAAGCTGAGAGCAGGCTAGTAAATGTGTTATCGGCCAACCCATTAGAGTTCCATTATTTTCTGTCTTACATGGCTTCATGTAATGAATTTTTATAATTAAACTAATGGCATACAATTTATTTTTCCCCTCTTTACTTTCAGGCCCCATTTCTCTTCCAGCTTCTTTGGAATAAGTTTTATAAAAAAAGATGGGAGGAGAGTCCTCCAAGTACTTCATTACCTTAATTTCATTATGACATTTGGAAAGCATTCTCTTTATTTGAGCTCTCGCTTTAATTTGCTGACTTTATTAAAAGGCTTAAGCAGTGTTGTAATTAACAAATCATCCAGATAACCCAGAATTCTAAGAGAAGTATGGTTGAAAGGACGTGGAAGTGTTCCTGTAGAAACTACCCCCAAAAGAACGTCAGAAATCACCAGACAGTAACATTTTCTTCGGCCAACACAGCCAGATTTCTAGGTAACTTTTTAATTCCTATCAGCTACTATGGAAAATTACATTCACAAATATCTTTTGTTATGAGATCACATAACTGCACTTTACAAATTAGGAAAAAGTCCCTGTAGTCTTCATGAAGTGTGAATATACTTTTTAAAAATTTTTATATAATCTTTTTTTTTACACTCTAGATATTATTCCCCTCCCAGTCCACACTCTGACTGTTCTACATCCCATACCTCCTCCACCCCTCTGTTTCCATGAGGATGTCCTTATGCCTCACCCCCCCCCACCTCTCACCCCACCAAGACCTCTAAACTCCCTGGGGTCTACAGTCTCTTGAGATGCATCATCTCTGACTGAACACAGACCCGGCAGTCCTCTACTGTATATGTGTTGGGGGCTTCATATCAGCTGGTATATGCTGCCTGATTGGTGGTCCAAATATACTTTTAAAAGCAGATTTACTGATACATAATCCACATATTAAATACTCATTAAAACTGTATACTTTATTGATTTTTTCATTGAGTCACATAGACGTTCAACCATTTCTACAATCCAGTTCTAAGACAAACTCTTATGTACCTCATATTAACAACAACCTTTAACTATCCATATTCTTCATCCTCAGCTATTTGGTTTACTTATAACCAGAGAAAGATAATGTTATTTTTGACTGGGTTGTATGAATTCACATAATGACTTTGAGGTTTATATACTCTATACTATTAGCATCATGATGAATTTTTGTCATGCAATAATATTTCATTTTTCCATGTACAAGATTCTGTTTATGTATTTGCTGAAGGAGATATGGGTTGATTATGCATCCTGAATATGATAATTAATACTGCCACTAACCAATTAATACTTTAGTATGAATGTTTATGTCTACATGACACGGTAGGCATTCCCTCAGGCTCCTGGAACTCCAAGGTACCACCTCCAACAGCCCCCACAAGAGAAGCATGGTCAGTAGTCACATAAGCAATGTCCCAAACTTCTGACCTTCAGGCTAAAGTCCTCCCCAGTTACCTAGCAACAGTGAAGACCATAAAAGGGGGCAGTCCCACCATGGTCTCTTACTCTTGTTCTCTTACTTTTACTCCTTTGTTCTCTCACTTCTCTCCTCAGCTTCCCTTTCTCTTTGTCTTCTCTCCTATCTCCTTTCCCTTCCTCCTCCTCCTCCGCCTCTTCTTCTTCTTCTTCTTCTTCTTCTTCTTCTTCTTCTTCTTCTTCTTCTTCTTCTTCTTCTTCTTCTTCTTCTTCTTCTTC